>NC_136782.1:22181173-22198673 GCF_947034865.1 Barbatula barbatula
TTTAAATTTCCTAGGATGCTTTTACTATTAATAAGTGCCTTAAAAACGCACACGCACGCGTGTAATGACCTGCTGAGGCATTGGGTTAATCTGACTTTTCTCAGTAGTGTAGGCTGTTACTCTCTCTTTCTTTAGCTGATCACGAGTGTTTTCTATCGTCCAGTCTGTGAAATGTTATTCTTGTTATAAGTTTTGTTCTGTTGTGGTCACGTGACTCTCCGTTTGCTATATTTCCATCTTTTCAGAAGTGATTTTCTGTGTGTCATGTGACTGAGTCTCACATCTTTCTCTGTGTTTGTGTCATGATTTCTAGCAGGTTTTAATTACATTACCTAATAAACACTAAAAAACATACTCTGCTCACGATGTGATTCACAATTCTGATGTCACAATGCGATTTTATTCACGATTTTGTTTACAGAATTAAAAATGAACAACTGCCCTTTTATTATTTCTCTAATGTTTCACATTGTCGTACTTTATGTCAATTAACTAAATTTTTAAAACAAAAAAAATAATACAAGTCTCTTTAATATAAACTAACTAAGACTTGTCTGTGATTTTCCTAACTTTTACTTTTTTAAGAAATATCAGCATATCCACATATACCAAGTTTGCAGAAAAAAAGCAGTCTGTTTATTTCAGTATTTTGTGAATCTGGGCCAAGAAACAAATCAGCCGTCATGTTCCAGACATGTTCGCTTCAGACAGACCCCACCAACTCTTGAACCCGTTTAAACCAGCTCAGACTTCTGTTTTTCTGCCATGTCAAGCGAGATCTTTCCTGTCCTGTGTTCATCTGCTGACAGAGCAACACACCCTTCATTCAGTACAGAAGTGTTGAACAGGGCCACAGGGTTAAGGAAGTTTATCAGGTGTCACTTACACACCTGCGCTTAAATAGAGAGGACCAGACACATTTAAGGGAAGTTGTGTTTTAGAGATCCGGGTGTGTGAGAGCCAGAGATCTGTGACAGAAGACTAATATGATAATTGACCTTTACTCTTTTTTGGGTGTGCATGGAAACTTGGATCTCTGCAGGTCAAGAGTCTAAAAACCCCTTCTCTCTAAAAACACAAAACCTACATGTCAGCAGAACACGCACATTGTTTGATTTTATTACTCTTTGGCTTTGTATGAAAGAATAATTATTATTACAAAATAGCGTGTGACTGTAAAAGCACAAAAGACACAATATACCATGGTAATCCCTGCTTAAAATACCATACGTACTGCAGTTGTTGTTAGTACAGTCATATTGTCTTTAACGAAAAGCTCCTTTCACAGTTTGAAGGACATCCCCTATTCATCTGACTTTACCTCACTGTTTCGTGAATACCGTGGTAAATGTCGGTGTGGGCGGGTATATTCAGAAGTTAACTCTCTCTCTTTCTCTCTCTCTCTCGGTAGATGTATGGACGGTACACTCAGGAACTGGGTGTTTATGCAAAAGAAGAAGCGGCCCGACTGCGAGAGGATGGCCGTCCCCGGCGTTCCATGTCCGAACGCAGCCCGTCACTCAAAGTGTTGGAATATGAGAAGGGACGATGCGTCAAGTGTCGAAGTGAGTCAAATCCCTGGACACAACCCTGGAGCGATGCTTTTACGTACCACCCAACATTCAAACATTTCATGTGTATTAACCATTCAGTCAGTCCTGTTACTGTCGCACGTTAAACACACCCCGTGGCATCTTTGATGCGTTTGTGAAACGTTTGAAAAAGAAAGCATCACTACAACTTCCATGTTTTACTGTTGCATTAAACAAATCTGACATCTAGTAAACAAACTAAAATAAATAAAACACATTTCGCTTCGTGACGCGGATTGTTGATTGACTTGCTTCAAAGCACTCCCACTAACATCCTCCTGCCTGATAGATACTATACCATCCACATCCGCCTTAAACTTTGATCAAACATAACATTTTCAAGAATTAAATAGCTTCCGTCACGATATGCATATTACAATAATTTTGATATATTGCACAATCCTGCTGTGATTTTAAGCTCTGTTTAAGTTTGCTAATCAGAACTACTGAGCGTTTTTTACTGAAATGTGGTTTCATATCATATCTTTTATCACATCACATGTCATAGCGGAGTCGTTTCTGGTTATGGTGAGCAGATTTGAACAGCTTGTAACAGAGTTAGTGTTTAGCTTTCGTTTAAACTGATCGTGATCTTTGGGTCTGTGATAATACAACAGCCGTGAGAAAAAGAAATGACCATGAATTTACTATAGTAACAATAGTTTTTGGGTGTAAAACCATAGTGAGCACAAAATGACTGTTCCACCCACAGTGTAAGCATGTGTGCGTCAGTCTGCCAAAAGAAAACTATAATAAAAGCCTGGTCAATTTCCCTAAGGGATGAGTGGTTGGGTTATGGGATACTTTGACCCTTTAATAGAATCATATAAAGTTAGATAAAGATCTGACGCTCTGCTTATAATATTGATAGCGCAAATGACAGAACAAAGATCAGGTGTTCTTCAGAAGTGCTTCTTCACCTCCACAACAATCATGAAAACTGCACATTAACTTTACAAATCAGAACACCTGAATGAATGAAATTTCAAACACACCTATGATGTTGAATGACTCCCATGATCTGTTGTGTTGTAATATATGTGACATCAGTGGCCTCTGCTGGCCAGAACGACACTAACATCATTTTATTCTTTATTGTGAGAGTAAAGACAACATGTTTGCACCAAAATACCACAATGACTTACTGCAGTTACTAGTGTGAAATAATTATATTTATGCTACAATATTGGATCTTATTTAAGGATTATCAGTGATTTACTGGAAAATATTTTGTTGTCAATTCAGACGTTTTTCTATTTAGAAACCGATTAGTATAAGTATTAGTTAGTATCACTAATATACATCTTAGATCAAACTTATTTATCAATACTAGCACCTTCAATTAAACAGTCAGATTATAAACCAATATACAGTTATTATTAGTCTTATTGAATCATAATGTGCAATAATACCATGCATTCTGGATATTTCTATACTTTCTTATATCCCTACTGTCTGTAATAATATACAGAATGTTTGCAAAATTCTGACAAAGCATTGAAAAAAAAGACCTTTATCATAGTAACTGCTGGTGAAATGAGTCCTTCCTGTAGTTTTTCGCCGGTTGTAGTTTCAGTGTTTCTCCAGACGGAGGCGTCATCGTTCCACTGAGCAAACGTGATGTAAACTGAAGGAGTGTGTGTGTGTGGTTGAGTGATTGTGTGTGTGTGTGTGTCAGTGGATTGAGAGATAGAGTCTGGACTGTTGGACGGTCCAATTATCAGCGAATAACAACCAGCCCAGCCGTTTCACTTTCTGCGTGATCCAACAATGACATCACACACACACACACACACGCGCCGTCCATTTTGCCTGTAACAGATGTGACATCAGCAGGAGGTGTGCGCGGTGCCACAGGTCACCATGGTAACCTGGTCGGTTAGCAAGCGGTCACAGAACTACTCTTCTCATCAGGTGGATGGATGATCGGTGTGTTGTTGTCATGGTAACAGTGAAATGCTAAGTAGATTTCTGTGACATCATCAGTACAGCAAACTATCACCTTCAAACGTCACCATGACAATCGTATCGTTGAACTGTCATCCGTCAAACAGTGTGTGTGTGTGTGTGTGTGTGTGTGCGCACATCATTGAATGTAGAGAATAAAATGAATGTGTGTTTTCAGCCTTTCTGTAATCAGCAAACAGATTTTGTGGCGTGTGGGTGTTTGTGTTAATGCCGACTCTCTCGCTTTTATTCTGGAACAAAATTTCTCGTTTTAATTTATTTTTCTTTGTCTACACACACACACACACGCAAACACACACAAACACAAACACGCACACACACACACAGGCATTGTAAAAAGTGTCTCTGTTTCTCTCTCTTTCTTTGCGTCTCTCTCAGGGTTTTCGTACGCCCTGGAATCGACACCTCGGGACTTTTTCTCTGGTAAAAACAGTCTATAAGTGTCATGTTAACATAATAAAACAAATGAATTGTCATTTTCTCAGTAACTTATGTCCTCATCAATAAAACAAACTAACATCACCCCACCTGTAGTGTGTGTGTGTGTAAGCATTTTATGTAGTGATATCATGTAAAGTGATGCTCTTATTCCAGCAGCAATAGTGAATTGTGTGAAACACTACATGATTGATTTGGTTTGTTTGCTTGTTTTAATGGAATGATGTCCAATAATCTCACTGCAGTCGCTGAAGAAACTCAGAGTTTAACATTTTCATTTACAGAGAATTCATTTTAACAAAAGGACAGATTTATTTGAGTGGTCAATCAGTGACGTAAAAAGCATTTTAAAGAATGAATTATAACATGTTGTAGTCTTAAATAGTGTTGAGTTTGATGATGTCCGCTGAGATGATTGTCATAAGATACAATACGATTCGCTGAGTGCGAAACGCACACACACACACACACACACACTTACATAAACTCCTGGCACTCATTACATCTACATAAACGTGACATTTAGATGTTCCCCCTGCCAGCTTGCGCTCTCACATACTCACATCTCATTGGTATAAAGTTGGTAACTCATTTCAGAAGCTTATAAACGAGATGGACGTGTGTGTGTGTGTGTGTGTGTGTGTGTTAGACCGGTCTCCTGTAAGTGTTCGGATATGCTGCTTCTCTCTCTCCATCATTTGGTGAGTCATCGTTGGCTCTTATCGAGGTTGCCGTGGATACTAACATCATCCGTGTGTTTGCGTTATGGAGGCTGAAATGCTTTTCTAGACCTGCTGCGTTTCAGCTGAATCAAGAATTTATCTTTTTGAAATGACGACAGAAATTATGTTATTGAGTTTAATGGACTGCTGTTTCTAAAAACACAAACACACACACACACACACACACGGTTTATAGCTAAAGTGTGAAATAACGTGTTTCAGTATTTTGACAGTACTTGAACTTATTGTGCACTGCTGCGTTGTGGGTAATGTCAGGAGTGTGAGAGGTTTCAGGCACAGTTGCATTGTGGGTAACATCAACTATGTGGAGTGAGACGGGTGTCAGGCACAGGTGCATTTTGGGAAACATCATCTATCTGTAGTGACACCGGTGTCAGGCACAGGTGCATTGTGGGTAACATCAACTATGTGGAGTGAGACGGGTGTCAGGCACAGGTGCATTTTGGGAAACATCATCTATCTGTAGTGACACCGGTGTCAGGCACAGGTGCATTGTGGGTAACATCAACTATGTGGAGTGAGACGGGTGTCAGGCACAGGTGCATTTTGGGAAACATCATCTATCTGTAGTGACACCGGTGTCAGGCACAGGTGCATTGTGGGTAACATCAACTATGTGGAGTGAGACGGGTGTCAGGCACAGGTGCATTGTGGGTAACATCATCTATGTGGAGTGAGACGGGTGTCATGTACAGGTGCATTGTGGGTAACATCATCTATCTGTAGTGAGACGGGTGTCAGGCACAGGTGCATTGTGGGTAACATCATCTATCTGTAGTGAGACGGGTGTCAGGCACAGGTGCATTGTGGGTAACATCATCTATGTGGAGTGAGACGGGTGTCATGTACAGGTGCATTGTGGGTAACATCATCTATCTGTAGTGAGACGGGTGTCAGGCACAGGTGCATTGTGGGTAACATCATCTATGTGGAGTGAGACGGGTGTCATGTACAGGTGCATTGTGGGTAACATCATCTATCTGTAGTGAGACGGGTGTCAGGCACAGGTGCATTGTGGGTAACATCATCTATGTGGAGTGAGACGGGTGCCATGTACAGGTGCATTGTGGGTAACGTTGTACGTCTTTTTGAAGTCTGTGCAGTTCACTGTCAGAGGTTCCTCATGTCTCGGGTGGGTGAGGACTGGATCTTTCTCATTCTGCTGGGTCTGGTCATGGCGCTGGTCAGCTTTGTTATGGACTTCTGCATCGCTCTTCTCTTACAAGGTGAGCGGTTGAAGATCATCTCCTGAAGGTGACTGTGATTGTATTCACTAAACGTTTCATGTTTGTGTCTTCGATACGTTGTCAGCGAAACAATCGGTCCTTCAACAACATCAAACGCATCCTTAAGTTTCTTCTGGGTTTGACTGCAGAATGTAAAACTCTGCAATCTTTTTAATGAGAGTTTCTTGTTGACCTCAGGAGTTTGGTGTGATGTATCACATCTGATTTATAGAGATTGTTTCTGTTTTCAGTGTGAACTGTTTTATAGCACATTTACATAATCAATCTCTCTCTCTCTCTGTCTCTCTGTCTCTCTCTATCTCTTTCTCTCTCTCTCTCTCTACAGCACAGAAGTGGATGTACGGTGGTCTGGACAGTAATGTGATCTTACAGTATTTGGCGTGGGTCACTTATCCTGTGGTTCTCATCAGTTTTTCTGCAGGATTCACACACATCGTGGCTCCTCAGGCCGCCGGTGAGACACACACACACACATCTCTTCAGTATTCAGTGGTGGTTTCTCCATCGATTGACGTTCCTCTCGTTCAGGGTCTGGCATTCCTGAGATGAAGACGATCCTCAGAGGAGTGGTGCTAAAAGAATATCTCACTTTAAAAACATTCGTAGCCAAAGTGGTGGGTCTGACATGTGCGCTGGGCAGTGGATTACCTCTGGGCAAAGAGGTGAACACACGCACATTTTCATATTTGATTTAAGTCCACTTACAGGAAATAGTTTTCAGGGACATAAATATTATAGATACAGTTAAATACTTACACAAACATTCATGTCTCACACACACACAGATTTCTGTTGTGTTTATGTTTCTGATGTGTTTTCATGTCTTCTCTCGTAGGGGCCTTTCGTTCACATCGCCAGCTTGTGTGCCGCTCTGCTCTGTAAATTCATGTCTTTATTCGGTGGAATTTATGAGGTAATTAAATAAACACCTCATTTATTACCACACTTGTGTTTTAAGGCCTTTAAAGATGAGGTAACACATGCAGTTTTGAGTACCTTGAGTATGTTTAACATTGTTAAGAAGTCAGAATGCATGAAAGAGCATGTTACCTCATCTTTAAATGTTTCTTCTGTACAATATGAACTCAAACGCACAGAACACATCCACCTATAAAAGTGTTTGTCAGACTGTGTTAGGGATGTATGGATTCACCATGAGCCGGCTGAAAAGTGATTATAATATGGGAGGATTCAACCTGGTTGAGATGTTGTTTGAATCGCAGTACATGTTGTTTACTGCAAACTAAGAAAACCTGGATCTGCTGATATTTCTGAAATCCAAGAAAAGCACAGACAAAGTTTGTTTATATTAAAGAGACTTTTCTGTTATTATTTATTTTTAATTTGATTTGGAATTTGTTTTAAAACTGTAGTTTAGTTTTGTTTGTTACAAAGAAATGTTCAGCATTTGAGATGATAAGGGTCAGTTGTTCATTTCTAATTTGTCTCAAATCATTTTGTCGTGAATGAATCGTTTCATGCGATTGTCAATCGTATCGCGAGCTGAGTGAATCCTTACATCTCTAGTAAATGTGCAGACTGAGCTCCAGAAGTGTCCTGTACAGAACCTCGTACAAAAATGAGCAGTGGTTTTAATAAAAATGCAACTAAAAAGCCCAGTAACTATTGTTTACCCGTGGTGTATGAAGTAGAACTGTAATAATGCAAATATTATGATGTTATGTTATTGAATATTCAGCGGTTATTTTATCAGTGGTTTATTTTTACATCAGTATGTAAATTTGGTAATGTGTGGTTATTGCATTAGGTGCAATGCATGATTTATTCTAGTCCATGAAACTGTAGTGCATGGTAAAAAGAAGTGAGTGTGTGGAGTGGATCGGTTTTTGATGTTGAGCAGTCTTATGGCCTGAGGAAAAACGCCGTCCTTCAGCCGGTCTGTGCGGGGCCGGATGCTCCGGTATCGTCCGCCTGAAGGCAGCAAGGAGAGCAGCTTGTGTCTATCGTTCAGTTCTGGATTGTGCTGGTGTGCATGTAGTTTTATTTTAAGTGTGTGTGTGTTGAACAGAACGATTGAAAGAACCTGTTGTTGTTTATGACACAGAATGAATCCAGGAACACTGAGATGCTCGCTGCTGCTTGTGCGGTCGGGGTCGGCTGCTGCTTCGCTGCTCCTATTGGAGGTGAGAACACTCTGTGTGTGTGTGTGTCTCTGCATCTGCATGTGTGTGTGTGCGTGTGTGTCTGTGTTTGTGTCCGGGTCTATGTCTGTCTCTGCATCTGCATGTGTGTGTGTGTGTGTGTCTCTGCATCTGCATGTGTGTGTGCTTGTGCTCGTGTCTGCATGTGTGTCCGGGTCTATGTGTGTGTGTGTGTGTGTCTGTGTGTAAGCGAGTGAATCAATGATAAAGAGCAGAATTTGATGAAGTAATCTTCTCGGGATTGTATTTCCACAGGTTTAGTGACGTAACAGAAGTGATTACAGCTATTCATTATTTTCTCTCTTTCCTCTGAACTTTTCTTTCTTTTTCTTTGCGTCTTGTTTGATGTTCTCATGAAAATCTATTCCTCACATTTAAAGGGGTCATATGGTGCGAATGTGTGATGAGTTGCCCATGCATGTATTTGACAAGTAAAATTGCAAAACTTTAAGTGTCGGAACAAAAGATGCAAAAAAGGGAGTCGACTCTGAATCACGCAAACGAGACGTGACCTAGTCCGAGTCTCTAGCCGCCTCGTATCCACGTCACTAGAAATAGTCCCCGCATACGTTTTTCTGGGACTTCCGCGAAAACTTCCCTCTCCTCCCCCAAACACTGTCGCTCATTCGTGATGTGTGTGCATCATGTCTAGAACATGTGTTCTACGTTGTGAAACGAAGTCTGTCTTATTTAAACTACTAGAGGAAGAACTTCTGTATATAATATTCGTTTTAGCCGTGTCATATGAACCCTTTAGTCTTCAATTAATAGTTCGATGTTAGCATATGCGCTAGTTTACAGTTATGATCAGAATAGTTTTATTTGGAGAGTTATTTATGTTGTCTTCAACAGAAGTTGTGTGTTTGTTTCAGGTGTGTTGTTCAGCATTGAGGTCACATCCACATTTTTCGCTGTCAGAAACTACTGGCGAGGATTCTTCGCTGCTACATTCAGCGCCTTTATCTTCAGAGTTCTAGCGGTGTGGAACCGAGACGAAGGTGTGTGTGTGTGTGTGTGTGTGTGCTCGCATGCGTCCGTGTGTGTGTATTAACATGATGATGCTGAGGTTCTCTCTGTCTGTGTGTGTTTTCAGAGACGATAACCGCTCTCTTTAAAACTCGCTTCAGACTGGACTTCCCCTTTGACCTGCAGGAGCTTCCCGCCTTTGCTGTGATCGGGTCCGTTCTGCCTTTACTTTTCTTCTGCAGCAAGTTGATCATGTTTATAACTTGCAAAAGTGCTTTAGAAAATTAAATGAAAGAGTAAGAGATGTTTATGTGTAATTCTTGAGATGACGCCTCAGAGAAGAGACAGGGAGGAGAGCGGAGGCTTATCTTAAACACAGAATACAGACAAACTGTACAATGAAGAGATTTGATTCTCTCTGATGTGAGTTAGTGTGCAGTATGTCACATCCTCTTATTATATGGTCATTGAACTTCCTGCTAGCTGCTAATAGCCAATGTACGTTTGTTTAGAAAATGTTTGAGACGGTTTGTACCCAACAGGCACATTCTCTTAATGACTCTTTCCTGTATTCTGAATGTGTTGTATTGTTCATTAGCATTTGTATTCCAGTCGTAATGAATATGCATGATGTCATTAGCATAAAGCATCGTTGGTGTCAAATCCAGCCTATCAAGTGCTTCAGTTAAACTAGTTTTAACACTGAAATCTGCTGAGACAAGCTTTCCCTATTCATACAGCTTCTATTTAATGTTTCCATATACTGTAATGAAATCTCTCTCTCTCTTTCTGTCTCCGCAGGATTGCCAGTGGATTCGGTGGCGCTCTGTTTGTGTACCTGAACAGACAGATTGTTCAATTTATGAGAAAACAGAAAACCATCAACAAGTTCCTGATGAAGAAGTTAGTGACCTGAGTGTGTTTGAATGTTTGTGTAACATTTGTTAAAGCAATAGACTGTCAAAAAGGTGGATGACGTGACCTCATTAACCGTTGTAGAAAGTGGCCGAGTTATGACCGATGAAGTCTGCGCGGTAGTGAATACGATCTGGTGCCCGCCCATATTCCCCATTGAAAAGTGGTGCGTTCTAAATAATAATTAGCACATGCATGACGTAATTGTGTCGTATTTGCATAACACACAGTCCTGTACAGTATTTTACCATTTTTATCACAACTAAATGCACAATAAAGCCATTCTCATTTACATATTTCTGTTTCCAGACATAAATGGAATAGTAGGCTACATGTCCGATGTGCATATGTACAGACAAACTGCATTCATGGCACTACGCGATTTTCTGTCAAAAGTTTGTTAGCAACACAACGCTGCTTTGTGCTCTGTGTGTGCGCGCATGCGTCCAGATCTTTTGACGACGTCTTACAGTCGTATGTCTCCGGAGAGCATGAAGTTCAGACTGTAGTAAATATCTTTAACTGAACTTCACAAACACAGGATTATTTGTTCATGTGTTCATCAGGCGTCTGTTGTACCCGGCGCTGGTCACTCTGCTGGTCACAACACTCACCTTTCCTCCAGGATTTGGACAGTTCATGGCTGGACAGGTATCACACACACACACACCTCTACGTAGGTTTTGTTGTTCACACATAATGTTGATAATTCAGCGCCACAGCGGATCACAACTTCAGATGGACAAGTTCAAGCTTGTGGTTCTTTCCCAGCACCCATTCACCTCTCCCTCATCCTGTAACTTCTGTCTTCCTCTCCAATGTCGTATCAAAATGAAAAGGCCCAAAATAACCTCAAAGCATGAGGATTTAGTTGTTTATTACAAATGTCTTTGTTTTATTTCATCTGGCTAAACTAACACACACAGCACTGATGTTACTTCATGTTATCCAGTATTGAGCTTCTTATTTTTGTCAGCGCAGCAGAAATAGTCAACACATTCCATATAATATCTGGTCAAATTATATGAAAAATATTGCAGTTAAATGCATTATATTATTTCCATTGAACTGAACTGAGGTTTATATAAATAAAGTGTTAGTGACATGATGTCCCTCTCGCAGCTCACACAAAAGGACACACTGGTGTCATTCTTTGACAATCACACCTGGGCAAAGCAAGGAATCACAGAGGACTTCATATACAACAGCAACTCGGCCGCCTGGAAACATCCACAGACAAATATCTTCATCATCCTCGTCATTTTCATCGTCATGAAGGTGAACACGCATGAACACACATTGTGATTAGAATCACTTTAATGTCGTCTGTGATGTTGTGTAGTTTTCAGAAGTCAATGCTCTCTCCTCTCACACACAGATCAATTATGGCCCAACGGTTTTATTACAGATTTAGGCTTAAATGAACTGTCGGAAAGTTACATGTAAAGTTCAGACTATGTAAACGGGTTTCCTGAGCTACAGGAAAATTGCGTGTGTGCGTGTGTGTGTTGAAACAGATGGCACGGAACAAAGCTCTTTTAATTTTCCACATCACTTTGTGTGTATGTGTTTGTGCGGACGTGTGTGTGTGTGTGTGTGTCCGTGTAATGTGTGAGTGTGCACCTGCTAAGACTTTAATCGGGCGCTACCTGCATGAGTGTGTCGCCTTGGCAACCTCATCAGGACCAGGTCGAAACCTGTCATTGCACAGGAAGTGATGTCGTCAGCGTTGCCATGGGGACAGGTGCCCTGTGTCCTTTTGCCGAACATAAATCTTTGCCTTGACCTGAGCGTGTGCGCGTGTGTTTGAATGTTCTTGCAAATGTACATTAAACATGCTGAAATGTCCAAGAGCTCATGGAAGCAGCCATATTTGCAACAAATTTCACTAAATACCAACTCAATATATGCACAGATTATTATTTTGATTACATTTATAATAACATTTTGTCTGGTGAGTGTTAGAGAGACTGTATTAATCAGTTTTGTGACTAGGAAGGATGTATAATGTGCAATACATTGAGAGTATTCATGCATTCATCTGTTTCTTAGGCTTCTAGGATCATCAGTACATACCAATGATAAATGATTTAAGACATTCACAAAAATTGCAAAAGTATTTTTTTAACAATAAATGATCAATGATTGCAAGTAAATGCACCACAAAGAACTCTGAAAATGAACGAGACAAACTATTTTATTCAGTAAGAGATTTTTTTACATAATTTATACAGACACACAGAAATGCCATTTTTATTTAGGAAAACAAAATTTTGTTTAAAAAAAAAACATCCATAATAAAACAAGTTTAACGAGATGTATTTGATCAATTTACCTGTGAATGTGTTTGGGAAACAGAGAAATGAATGGGCTATGCTAGTGTCGCAACTCTGTTTTTCATCGGCTCTGCTCTGGACAACATACTTTTGATCACTAGGAATACTTCAGCTAAAAATCTCAATTCTGTCATCATTTATTCTCCTTGTGTGTTTGTAGATCTGTATGTGTGTCTTTCTTCAGTGGAACTCGACAAAATATATTTTGAGAAATGTCTCAGTGGTTTGGTTAGGTTGAGCCTAATACCTGTAGAGGTCATTGGCCTAATACAGTGGATTCAATGGAGTTCAGTGTTGTTTGATGATCAACATTCTTCCAAATGTGTTCTGGAGAAGAAAGAAACTCCCAAAAATATAGAAGCATAAGTCATTGAGTAGTTACTGGATGTTATTTTTTAAATAAACACACATTATATCTACTGACAGGTGATATTAGTACAGGTTTAATGTCATTGTCATGTGCTCAGTTCCCAAGCAACTAAATCAACTGATAAAATGCCCAGCGTGAGCGTGACACACAGAGAGCGTCTCTAGATTCAAGGGGAAATGTGAAACTTTCAGAAGAATATTATGCAATGATGATCTCTCCACCTACTGCTTTCACACACTTCTCTTATGTAATATTTCACACCGTCCTGCGTCGCTCTCCTCACAGGAACCATCCACCCGTCTCTTCCTGTTCCCCGAATCAACCTGTCAGATCGCTCGTATAATTACCCACAGTTCAGTTCAGGACTTAATGCATGTGTGTGTGTTCATGTGCCTGATTAACAAATAAACAGAAATGCCATTTCCAGATTGGTGCAAAGTTCAGACTTGTTTTGTTGCGTGAGTGAGTGTGTGTGTTATCATTAATCTGTCTCATATAAAGTGTTATTACAGTGAGCGATGACATCAGTTTCTTCAGTTGTTCACTAATGAGATCTAACACACACACACACGCTTCTATCAGCACATTTTGTTCTGTTCTTCAACAGGGAGAAGTTTGAAATGACAAACTTGTATTTGCTTTAATCAGTTTTGTTGTGTTACACAAGATTGAACGTTGCATTAATAATTATCACCCTGTCTCTAAGCTTTCATTTATCCAAAATTTTCGAAAAAGTTGTATACTCGCAACTGTTCTCATTTTATAATGCAGCAAAAGTTAACAGAACCTCTGCAATCTGGTTTCTCTGCCCATTATAGTACTGAGTCTGCTTTGCTCAAAGTGTTCAATTATATTTTACTTGCAGTTGATTTGTGGTAAAATACAGTTCTGTTGCTTCTTGATCTTACAGCTGCCTTCGATACAGTTGATCACAATATTCTTCTTTGGCGGATTAGAGCATTTAGGGGTACAGTTTTAAGATGGTTCAGCTCATATCTTAGAGACAGGTCTTTCTCTGGTAAATTCTCCTCATCTACTGCTCCTATTATTTGTGGAGTACCTCAGGTATCCGTTCTGGGTCCACTTCTTTTTAATTTATATATGCGTCCGTTGGGAGATATTATTAGTAGGCATAATGTGTCATTTCACATATATGCTGAGGATACCAAGATGCATTTACCATTTGAAAGCTGGCGATTGCATTGAACCCTTATTGTCTCGCCTTGGTGATATTTAGAAATGGTTCTCCTAGTTTTCTTTGACTTAGGAGGACCAACTTAGGAGACGATTTGTTTTTAAAATAATTTTGAAGGTATTTTAATTCCTTGTTTCATTGTTGTGATTATTTTAGATGATTATTTAAATAAATGTATGTAAAGCACTTAGAATTAACATTGTGTATAGAATGTGCTATATAAATAAACTTGCCTTGCCTTAAGTTAAGAAGTGGTCTAATTAATGGGTTTAGCAATAATTTCTTCTCCGTCTCTCCCCAGGTCAGGAACCTCTGTGTTATTATTGACTAAGCAAATTAATCTAGTTATCAAGAACAGTTTTTATCAATTACATATTATTTGGAGGCTGAAATAATTTTAGTAATTTCACGTTATTCATGCTTTTATTACTTCTCACTTAGATTACTGTAACTCATTATATTTGGGTCTTCCCCAGTCTTCGATTTCACGCCTTCAGGTTGTACAAAACGCAGCTGCAATGCAGTTGACCAGGACAAAGAAAAATGATCATATTACACCAATTTTAGCTACTCTTCATTGGCTTTCTGTTCATTTTAGAAAACAATTTAACGTTTTCTTGTTTGTTTTTAAAGCTCTTAATGGTCAGGCCCCGTCTTATCTGGCAGATCTTCTTACTCCTCGTTCATCCTTCAGGTCTTAAGGGTTTTCTGACAGGGCTCTTTAAGCTGTCCCTCGTTCACGTCTAAAAACAGGGCGATAGGGCCTTTTCAGTTGCCGCCCTCCACCTTTTAAAACGACGTTGAAAACATATATTTACTCCCAGGCATTCTAATTGGATTTTATCTATGTTTTATTGATTTATGATTTGTGTTGATTGTTTTATGTTTTAACAATATGATTCCGTTCTGCACTTTTGCCAGCCCTGCTGAGAAAAATGTGCTCTATAAATCAACTTTACTTACTTAATTTTTTACACTGATCTATAGAGGTGAAATCTTACATGAAATGTGAAATAAAAACAGATGAATTCTCTTTTATAAAATACAGTTTCTTTTTAAGGACATGCTTTTCTATTCATTACTATCGTGTGAAAAAATAAAGTGTTTTTTATTGATCTGTTTGTTATTATTTATGAGGAGTAAAACATTTATCCCTAAATTTAGTATATTGTCATGTTATTTTTCAATTCACCCGTTATGTGTATTTGATCATTCAATCTAATTTCTCTTTTATTGTCTGTAGAAGTGAAAATACAGATTGTGTTTTTTCTTGTGATTTTTCTATTGACCCATTTAATTTCATGTTTCTGTGAGTCTGAAGAGGAGATGACGGGGGAGATTTTACGTCAGGTGTATAATGAATATATTTGTGTATTTTTCTATGTTGTGACGCACACAGACTCGTGTGAATATCACATCCTTTTGTTTGTCATATGTGTGAGTGGAGAGACGGGCGGCTGCAGGAACACAAACAGGCCTGTTACGTGAACTGACGCTTATTAAAAATTCTGCTCATGGATTTATGATTCTTTTTTCATTTTTAAACCAGTTTGTTTACAATTTTCTGCCAAATAAGTCGATTCCGCCAAATAAGCTCACTAAAATGACCTTTAGAAGGTGACGTGTCATTTATTGACTGACAGCTTTATTTGTTTGTGTTTGAGTGTGTGTTGTGTTAATGACACAAGTGTCTCTGTCGTCTCTCGTGCAGTTCTGGATGTCGGCTTTAGCCACGACTCTTCCAGTCCCATGTGGAGCTTTCATGCCTGTCTTTGTCATTGGTAAGTGTGTGTGTGTGTCTCTGGTTGATGTGATGTCACAAATCTTAAACTTTAATGCAGTATGAATGAAGTGTAGTGTGACTCGTGTGTGTCAGGTGCTGCGTTCGGGCGTTTGGTGGGTGAGAGTATGGCCGCATGGTTTCCAGAGGGCATTAATTCAGATGGAATCATCTATCCCATAGTGCCCGGTGGATACGCTGTTGTGGGTGAGAAACATTATCCATCCACAGACGCTGTGTTGTTATAAGCTTTTATTGAAATTTACTCGCTCACTCATTCACTACCATATTCACTGACTCACTCACTCATTCACTCGTTCACTCACATCCTCATTCACTGACTCGTTCACTCACTCACTCATTCACTCGTTCACTCACTCCCTCATTTGCTCACTCATTCACTCGTTCACTCACTTCCTCATTCACTGACTCACTCACTCCCTCATTTGCTCACTCATTCACTCGTTCACTCACTTCCTCATTCACTGACTCACTCTCTCACTCATTTGCTCACTCTCTCCCTCATTTGCTCACTCATTCACTTGTTCACTCACTTCCTCATTCACTTACTCACTCTCTCACTCATTTGCTCACTCTCTCCCTCATTTGCTCACTCATTCACTCGTTCACTCACTTCCTCATTCACTGACTCACTCTCTCACTCATTTGCTTACTCTCTCCCTAATTTGCTTACTCGTTCACTCACTTCCTCATTCACTTACTCACTCTCTCACTCATTTGCTCACCCTCATTTGCTCACTCGTTCACTCACTTCCTCATTCACTTACTCACTCTCTCACTCATTTGCTCACCCTCATTTGCTCACTCGTTCACTCACTTCCTCATTCACTTACTCACTCTCTCACTCATTTGCTTACTCTCTCCCTAATTTGCTTACTCGTTCACTCACTTCCTCATTCACTTACTCACTCTCTCACTCATTTGCTCACCCTCATTTGCTCACTCGTTCACTCACTTCCTCATTCACTTACTCACTCTCTCACTCATTTGCTCACTCTCTCCCTCATTTGCTCACTCATTCACTCGTTCACTCACTTCCTCATTCACTGACTCACTCTCTCACTCATTTGCTCACTCTCTCACTCATTTGCTCACTCTCTCCCTCATTTGCTCACTCATTCACTTGTTCACTCACTTCCTCATTCACTTACTCACTCGCTCACTCATTTGCTCACTCATTCACTTGTTCACTCACTTCCTCATTCACTTACTCACTCGCTCACTCTCTCACTCATTTGCTCACTCTCTCCCTCATTTGCTCTCTCACTCGCTCACTCTCTCCCTCATTTGCTCACTCACTCTCTCACTCATTTGCTCACTCTCTCATTCAATCAATCACTCACCCGTTCATGTTTGTGTTATTTATTGAGTATGTTGTGTGTGTAGGAGCGGCTGCGTTATCGGGTGCTGTCACACACACAGTGTCGACGGCTGTGATTGTGTTTGAGTTGACGGGTCAGATCAGTCACATTCTGCCCATCATGATCGCTGTGATTCTCGCCAACGCCGTCGCTCAGAGCCTCCAGCCGTCCATCTACGACTCCATCATCCGCATTAAAAAACTGCCGTACCTGCCCGAGCTCGGCTGGGGTCACCACGAGTGAGAGTCTTTAATACTGTTCACATGTTTGAACTAATATCTTTGCATTTTCTGACAAATGTAGTCGTATTCAACCATGCCAGAGTTCTGTCTGGTGGGGGTTGAGATGTGGTTGCTAAGGTGATTAGGTTTTGCGTCTGACATGCTCACCCTCAGGTGTGTGAAAA
>NC_136782.1:22203673-22214186 GCF_947034865.1 Barbatula barbatula
GTCCACTGTTTAAGTAAGTTTTCCTGGACACTGAAGTTGAATACACAGTCTCTCATCATCGTCATGATGGCATGTCTCTATCAGGTCCTCCTGCAGTCTAGTGTTGTATGAGAGCATTATGATGAGCTGCAGGCGTTTCTCATTGCACTCGCAGTCCACAGAAAGAAGCAGCAGCAGTAACGCTAATGGACGAATGTTTTATTAATGTGTGTGTGTGTGCGTGTGTGATGTTCACATCTTCTGCCCAAAGATTCTGTAGAGAAAGACAGAGAAGAGTTTAACTGCAGAGTGATATCATCCATTACATTTAGTATCTGAGAGAGAGAGACTTTAATCTGTCCACTGCCAAAGCTACTATTGATCAGTGGTGTGTGTGTTTGTGTGCATGTGTGTGTGTGTATATGTGTTTCCAGTGATAAAACATCCACATTGCAAACTGCTAACACACACACACACACACGCATGCTCATTAAAGTTGGATGTGACAAATGAAAGCGTTTTATAAAAGGACAACCGAACTGATTGTGTATTCACAGTGTGTGCAGAAGGCTCATGTGTTTCTGTTACATAATCCCATCGCACACCACTCAATACACACTCTGAAGTCTCACACCGCTTGTGTGTGTGTGTGTGATAACTCTTTTTTGTCTCTCTCTAGGATGACCCGGACATTGAAGACGATATGACACTTCGAGAGGTAAGAAAAAAAACACACACAAACACACACACACACACACACACACACACACACACACAAACACATTCCCATACATATATGTTTACCTCTGAATGCAGATTGAGGAGTGGGAGGAGCAACAGCTTGACGAGCAGGTGAACTTCAACAACTGCAAGATTGACCCCGCCCCCTTCCAGCTGGTGGAGCGCACCTCACTGCACAAGGTGTGTGTCTATGGTGTGTGTGATTTCTGTATGTTTAACATGTCAAAGCAGCGATGGGATGTTAAATGTCTCTCTGTTTGTCTGACAGACACACACCATCTTCTCTCTGCTGGGTCTGGACCACGCTTACGTCACCAGTATTGGGCGACTCATCGGGGTGGTTTCACTGAGAGAGGTCAGAGGTCACCACACACACACACTTCAGTTTGTTAACAAGCACTTAAGTAGCGTTTTAAGGACAGAAACACGCACACACACTCCCGTCTGTTTTTTAGTTGCGTAAAGCCATCGAGGGCTCCATGACGGTGAAGGGGGTGAAGGTTCGCCCGCCTCTGGCCAGTTTCCGGGACAGCGGGACCAGCGGAACCAGCAGCGAAAGTGAAGCCACGGAACTTCACAAACTGTGGGAGCGTCACACAAACCTCACGCTGCCCAGAGAACATCAGCCCAACTCCTCAGACTCAGACGACAAATCCCACTGACCTCACAGAACATTCAGAGTTTATAGAGACGGCTTCGGCAGACTCCTGCATATCCACCGGCTGGATTACTTGGGTCTCGGTTATTTGTGTCTCCCTGACAAACACTAATTCCATTTCCTGTTATGGGAAAGATTCAGGGACTCTTTGTCTTGTCAGATTGTGTGTGTGATGTAGAGCGGGACGGCGTTGTTTCTTTACATTCCCTTTGTGTTTTAAACTCTGTCTCCTCGTCTCTCTATGGGTTCTTTTTTAAGCAAGAGGTGGGCATTGAGTTTCTCTCTATATAAAGACACTGTTGCTGGTGTAGGCGACCGCTGTGGGGGCAGAGAGCGAGAGATAATGGATGTGTGTGGGATGTATAATCTCTAGATTCTCACTTCAGTAGAAAAGATATTTTCTTCCTGTGACATTTGTTCGAGTGGAGATTTTGGTCGCCATTTTACACAAACCGCTCGTGTGTTTTCTGCCCGGATCATTTGAAAGGAGAGAAATAACAGAAGCATGTGCACTTTTTTATCTCCTTTATAGATCTTTTTTCTTGCCCGCACACTAACTTTTTAGAACAAACGGTGCTTTTTCAGCATTTATTCATCTGGATTCAACTATGAGATGTAGCGGTTTATTTTAATAAAGGCTGTAAAAATATTTAATATGGTAAGCTCGTCGTAACCGTCGTACAGTCTTATGGAAAAGTGTTACCTGTTGAATCGCAGCTCCGTCCGCACCCCGCCATAGCATTTACAATAATCTGTAACGCTTTACAATAAGGTGCTATTTGTTAACATAAGTTCATGCATTTGCTAACATGAACTAACAGTGAACAATACTTCACCCCAAAATGGAAATTCTGTCGTCATTTATTCACCTTCGAGTTGTTCCATATCTGTATAAATGTCTTTGTTCTGAGGATGTTTCCAGCCAAACAGATTTTGCCCCTTATTGACTTACATAGTAGAAATAAATGAAAGTGCCCCAGAACTCTTTGCTGTCCTACATTCTTCAATGTTGTCCAACTGAACTAAAAAAAGATCAAGTAATTTTTCCTACTATGGGAGTCAAAATCTGCCTTGTTATAAACATTCTTCCAAATATCTTTCTCTGTGTTCATCAGAACAAACACATTTTTACACATTTGGAAGAACTCGAAGGAGAGGAAATGATGACACACTTTTCCGTTTTAGGTGAAGTATCCCTTTAATTTCAGCATTTACTAACACATTATTCAAATCAAACGTCCGCGCTGTTAACATGAGTAAATTCTCCATGTACTAACATGGATAACTGTATTATTAACAAGGATAATAAATGCTAAATTGTTCCTTGTTCGCTTATGCATTAACTAATGGTAACCAATAGCGCCTTATTGTAAAGTGTTTATGTCCAGATTCAGACGTCCACATTACGAACAAAGCGAATGCGAGTTTATTGGTGCTGTGTGAATGTGAATGTTTCTTTGTCATAACCACTTTGATATATATCGATATATTGAGGAATCAAAAGGTTTTCTCTTTAAACAGATGATGTGTTTGTTGGTTTTGTTTGAGCACTTGAATGCTGGAGATGATCTGGACTGTCGTATACTCGATACACATACATGAAGAATTGATCATTTACTGTCGACTCCTGCGTTTAATGATGATGTCATAAGGATTCAGGAAATCTCTCTCTCTCTCTCTCTCTCTCTCGAAGCATTTATGGACATTTTTCATTGTTATGGAGCACAAATACTGTCAGCTCGTGTCCTTTGCAGACCTGGAATTAATAACATTTTTTTATTAATATATTAATGTTCATTAAATATTATTTTGGCCAGTATTATTTACTTAGGGTGAGATGAAATATGGACGTGTCCCTGACAGGTTACGTGAGATTCACTGACGACAAACAGCCGATTACAACAAAACATGAGCTCTAAACACATTTGATTTCCTCCTGTAAATGTTGTGTGTTGTGTTTTTGTTTCGCGGATCGTTTTAATATGAACCGTTTAGATTTTTAATCTGCGTTTTTTTTTCTCGTGGCCAATAAGCTTTAATATGTAAAAAAAGTTGTAGGCGGAGCTTATGGTTGTGTAGAACTTTGATTCAGATGTACAGATTTAATATATTTAAAAGATTCACTTAATGAGATTTCATTGTTTTTGCCATTTAACGAGAGATGTTCGACTCGAGCTTCAGACAAAATCTCAATATTTCTGAATATTTTTGCAGTTCTGAAAGGATCTCCTCTACAAACATTGAAAGAACGTTGAGGGAACAATTCAGAAATGATGTTTTGTTTTTGAACTCAAAAACGGATTCCTGTATCATCTCAGAAATGATTTTCCTTAGGGGTTATTTTAGGCCCGTGTTTTTCCTCTCAACAGACCAAATGAGTGAAATCATCGTTGCTTCTGTTTGTGTTCTTTCATTCATCATTTGTGGTTTGTTGCATTTCATGTATTCAATTGTGTTGTGAGGAATCATATTTATTAACAATCTTATCGATCAACTGATTTTATATTCGGTTAGGATAAAGCATTTGTGCAATAACAATCATTTTGTTTGTTTGTGTGTAATATAATGATAAGTGAATTTGAGATGAACTGTATTTTTTGTATAGAAACAGACGAAGGTAGAAACGATGTTTGTTAAATCAAGACTACGGAGAAGATTTCGTGTTTTAGAGAAATCTCAACTCACATCACGATGTTCACGGTTTTAAATGCGAACCGGTCTGGGTTTAACTGGCACTTTCTCAAAACTAAACTATTCCAGAAACGTTTCTCCTTTTTGTGGATGTATTAGCCTGGAACACATTTACATGAACATGAAGCGTTTAAAACAAGAAAACTATTCCGTGCAATAAAATAAATCGAGGGCAGGTGATTTTGCTGTTGTATATCAGACATGAATAAAAAGAGATTTTAACATGACGACATTTACTGTGGATTCTTTGTGTTCAGGGGCACAGCTTCCGGATGTTTTACTCACTTCTGATTGGTTGTCGTTCAGTTCTTTGATCAGCTTTGTTAACTTTTGGCTGTTTGTGTTGTAAGTAGGTTATAAAACCAGCTGGCCAAGATACATTTAAAGTCTAATTTCCCATGCGGGAATAAAGAAAAACAAAACAATCCCATCTGTCGTGTTTCTGTGAGGAACAAGAACATGAACATTTATTTCTATAGCGCTTTTTCATTCAAATTCATTTATTAAATCCATGATAACAGTACAGGACCAAAGCAAACGGTCTATCTGGATATACAGTATGATGACAAGCATGGCATTTCACTTACTGACATCACAGTTATCATCTCATGTTGACTGAATCATTTTATACATCACATATGTTGCTTGGACTCAATGTTACAGTATTTCATTGTATCATCAGAAGTACATCATTTAATATCAGAATGAACTTAAGCATTTTAATTTCAAGATATTCAAATAAATGTCATGAAACATTATGATGTGAAAATATCCACAAATGTGAGGGGTTTGACATTTGGGGACTTTACTGACTTGAAAGGGATTACAATAGAAGAGAGAAACAACAGGATGTCAGAATACAGAAATACAAATATTATATTTATAAATATATATATTATAAAATTAAGACAGACATATTAAAGAAACACTGAAATGATTTTACACAAAGTCTTCGAGAACAATTCAATTATTTTACCCATATATAGTATTCTTTAATATTTACTACAGTTAACTGGAAAACACTTGAGAAACGTCACTGAAGTTACAGTAGCAGTTTTAATGTGGGCTTCCACACCTGGAAACATCCGTCCGCTGTGAGGTCAGTGAAAAAGAAATGAAAGGAATGATAAATAATATGTATTACTGATCCTACGGGGAACAAGTCTGCTGTTGCTATGGTTACCTCCTCCTCACCTGTCTGCCATCATCCAAAGTCAAAGTAAAGAATCTAACTCGCTCTTGAAACAACAATTCCTTGTCCAATACCTATGAATAAAATATAGAAATCTTCTATGTTGTGAGTCTAACACGGTGAGAAGAGTCGTGAGGACGTGACTCAATGTTATTCTCTGTAGGGTCAAAAGTGAGCTCCAGAGCAGAAGACGGGAGTCCCAGGTTCTCCGGGTTGTTTTGGGATGCGTCTGAGTCTGATGGTGAGAATCCCCTCTGAGGTCAGTGTACTGCTCACGGACAGCGGGTCCATGTCCTCCGGCAGCACAGACTTATGGGTAAACCTGCCAGCCGCTTCAGACTGAAACGAAAAACATCAACAACAGAAGCTTCTCAACAGCTTTTCTAGAGCGCTGTTTCTAGCACGGCAGCTTTACACTATACATGAATACAGACAGTAGATAAAAAGAGAAATCTATAGAATACAGAATAGTCACTATAGGGGAAAAATAATCAGTTATAAATTACAAACGTATCTATTGTATATTCGTAACAACAGCTCTCCTCACTGAGTAAACACAAAAGGGTCTACAGTATAAGACTGTTGTCAGACCGTCCCATTACATCTGAAGCGCATCTGTCAGCAGTCTTCAAGCCAACAACAGCATGAACATTCATATTTTCTGAGATGATTATTTAACAATTTTCATTATTTACACGAGCTGTAAATCATTTTAATAGTCTGATCAAAACAAATCAGTGAAGAGAAGAATAGTTGGATAATATGCAATTTTTTCCCCTTTATTGCATAACATAATAATTTATAATATTTAATACATAAAAAGTACTTCTCTATTGCAGAAATACACATGCACACAAACACAATAATATTTATTACATGTAACAGTACTTCTCTATTGAACACACACACACACCTACATTAATATTTATTATATTTAATAATATTATAATAATATTTACTTTTTTAATATATAAAAGTACTCAGGAAATTCCAACGTTATGGACGTGACATAAACATGCTCAGAGAAAGAATTTGTTAAGAATATTTTGAACCATCTGTTTATATTTGACCAAACTCTTGTTGGTGGAGTCTAAATGTCAGGACTATGTCAGTCTATGAACTCGTTTTCTATGTTAAAAATGTGAATAAAAATGCACAATCCTGAAGCATTTACATTTACATTTACATTTAGTCATTTGGCAGACGCTTTTATCCAAAGCGACTTACAGATGAGGAAACATTGGAAGCAATTATAACAACATAGGCAACGAAAATACATAAGTGCATCAAACTAGTCCATTAAAGCCTAGCACAGTATAAAAGCTAAGAATGGTGAGGTTAGTAATTATTATTTTTTTTTTTTATTTATTTTTTTTTTTTTATGAAGAAGGAAAGGGAAGAGAATTAGGAAAAACTCAATCAGCGACGTGTTGACGGAAGAGATGCGTTTTTAGGCGTTTTTTAAAGATGGCAACCGAGTCTGCTGATCTTGTAGCAGCTGGTAGATCATTCCACCAATGTGGAACAGATCCAGTGAAGGTACGGGAGAGTGACTTTTTTCCTTTTTGGGATGATACCACTAGTCGTTGTTCCTTTGCAGACCGCCTTTGAAGCAATAATACCCGATGAATGGAGAAGTGATGCCTCTTTATAGAACATCAAATATTTACTTTATTTAAATTTTCATGTGTCCCTTTATGAGGAATATGAGGCGTTACGGATGTGACAATCCTGAAAATGGCTCTTACCTGACTGTGAAAGATCATACACTAAAAATAAAACAAATGCTTTACAAATTTCCAGAGAGATCTCACATGGGGATTTGAAACATCAAATGTTAATATCTGTGCTGTTACCATAGTAAAAACTACATTTTTTCATGATGAGGTTGATATTTTCACAGAATTGCTCACTCTTCTATTGCAGAAAACAAACACACCTTCTCTGCTTGAATGACGACGCACTGATTATACGCCAGCACCACCACTTCCTGTGGCTCAAACCCACTGACATCAGCGGACAGGAAGTAGCTGTCGCCCATCGCCCTCACCACACCCGTACTGGCAGAACGCCTGGAGCCGGACACTAAAACACACACACACACACACACACACACACACACACGCACACACACACACACACACACACACACACACACGAGGTTTCATCTACCACATGAGTTATGTTGAGATTGTTAAACTGCTAGAAAAATGTCACTTGAAAACTTTAGTGTAAAAGCTCCTTAAATGTTGAAGATAAATCAAATTGCCTTGAATTTAAATCCTTTTATCTGACTTTGACTCTAGATGCATTTCATTATTACCTTTAAAAATCTCATTTGAATCAATTTTGCATTTCTTTCTCTTTATCACAAAATCAGATGGCGAGGACATGAAGACTTTTACTGATGTTTCCAAAAACCGATCATCTCAATTGCGTCTCAGTTGAAGAATCAGTGCTCTTTACTCACTCTGCATGCCTGTATCTCCAAGACTCCAGTTGCCATGGTAACCTCCTCCACTGAACTTCTGGTCCTCGCCGTAACCTCCAAACGACTCTTGATCGCCTTAGTAACCAATAAAAAAACATTTAATCACAAAGATAACTTTCATCATCCACTTTCATTACCTTGGTAACCACCAAAGGTGTCATCCCATGATGATTGGTCTCGTGAATTACCATAGTGATGGGCGAAGGACTCCTGCTCGGGCTCCGAGTCGTTTGTGATGGAGCGGATGGAGGTTTCCTCTCCAAACTGGCTGTGAAGTCTCGGCTGGAGAGAATCAGAGCTGACGGATCTCACGGTGCTCGTGCTGTAGCGTGATGAATGATGGAACGATGAAGAAGAGCATCGAGACGCTGAAGAACCGCTCGCAGAAGCCATGACAGATTGAGACGAAAGAGCGGCTTCGCTTCACGCTTCACTTATAGAGAACCCGCCCCGGTGCATCATGGGTCAGCCGGTAACCCTCAGCGCTCCATGAAAGGTCTGGGTCCTGGCATCCACTCCTGAAATAACGGTCAATGAGATAAGGCACGGAAAACATCTCCAACACAGACAGTGTTATCAGAAACCCCCTTCAATCATCTCTTACAACAAAGACGTTTATTCAAGTGTGCTGCTAGTATACTTTCACTTTTTATTCTAAACTACACTTCAAGTCTATTTGGTCTAGTTCAATCTTTTGATAAGGATAAAAAGTAAACTAATTTAGTCCCAGGTAGTGTTGAGACGGGACACCTACACTGATATAAGTATGCATCCTACATAAAGTATACAGTACTATAAAACCAACCGATCTCCAAATGTCAGTTGTGTTGTCTTTAATGTGGCGCAAATAAATAGATTGAGGGGCACAACCCTTGCAAAAACAAGAATTCTTGATTCATTTTTTTATTATATTTTATGTAGTAATTTTATGTTGTTCCAATTGCTTCCATTGTTTACCTCATGTGTAAGTCACTTTGGATATCACTTTTTAATACATTTCGTTGCACTGTACTTAGTACTAATACATACCAGTACTAGTATACATGTCAGTGTACTATTTCAATACAACTCGAGACTAAGTTGGCCCACAGTCAAAGTAAACTTTTACAGGAATAGTTCACCCAAAAATATAGTTTACTTTGAGTGTGACAGTGATAAACTGAGTACACGACCAGTTCCTGGAGCCCATTGACTCCCATAGTAGGAAAAATGACTTTATCATAAGATATTATGAAGAAGGCAGGACAGCAAACACTTCTGACAGCCGTTGTATTGGGAGTCACTGGGGGCAAGAGATCTGTTTGGTTACAAGCGTTCTTCCAAAGATCTTTCTCTGTGTTCATCAGAACAAACACATTTATACACTTTTGAAACGACTAGAGAGTGAGTCAATCATGACAAATTTTCATTTTTGGGTGAAGTGTCCCTTTATTATAAATAAACATCTTTTTTTGTTTTAGAAACCCTTAAATCTTATGAGCAGAAGTAAGAGGGATGTAAATGAAAGACATCTGTCACTGTGATGAAGAATCCACAAACATCTTTACAAACAATGTGAAGCCATTTTATTTAGAACCCAAACAAACAAGATGCAGAAACAAACACTGATATCCAAATAACCAGCAGTCAAATATTCATAAACCAAAAACAATAGAGTAGAAATTTAAAGTAGAAATAGAAAATATACATGTCTGTGCACGTGCACGCGTGTGTGTGTGTGTGTGTGTGTGTGTGCAGGTACATGTCATCATCAGGGGAATGAACACAATCTAATTAAGCGAGACTTCACGAGTGTCATTTGTAGAAACTAAACTGGAGAGCCCTGAACAGAATAATTAAAAGTGTGACAGTGGAGTGAGACAAATGTGTGTTTAACACACACACACACACACGATTTCAGAGAGGTCAATGTCTGTCTATTTATAGACATGCACACACAGAGAGAGAGAGAGAGAGAGAGAGAGAGGGAGAGAGAGAGGGAGAGAGGGAGAGAGAGAGAGAGAGAGAGAGAGAGAGAGAGAGAAAGAGAGAGAGAGAGAGAGAGAGATACAGAGAGAGAGAGAGAGAGAGAGAGAGAGAGAGAGAGAGAGAGAGAAAGAGAGAGAGAGCTCTCAATGTCGTCTCCTCTTCGGGGGAAGTGACCGCAGCAGGGGGGCCTTCGCACCCCGCTACAAGCTATTGATGTGATTGGACGGGTGGTGGCACATCACAATAGGCAGAATCTGACCAATCGGAGCAAGATGTGATAACAGTGTCCTGTTATCCTAAAAGCAATAATTTTCATGTTTGGGTGAACTATTGCATCATTTACTCGCCCTCACCTGTATAAATGTTTTTGTTTCGCTGGATGCAAAGTAAGATATGTGGAAGAATGTCAGATCTCCTCCCCATTGAGAATCTGTTTGGTTACTGAAACTCTTATAAATATCTTCCTTTGTTCTCAGCAGAACGAAGCAATTTTTATAGGTTTATAACAACCCGAGGGCGAGTAAATGATGATTTAATTCTAATTTTGGGGCGAACTGTTGCTTGGTTAAAGGAGAACAAATGTGTGCTCAGGGGGGTGGAGGGGCCACATGCAGAGACATCAGACAGTGAAAGAAGAGGATGAACTAGACTGAAGAAGAAATATTTGCATATAAAAAAACATGCATGTAGGACGAAATGAAAAACATGACACTTGTTGTGTCCAAGAGATGAATCATAGACAGCGAAAGCCTGTTGAAAACATTCTGCGTGTTACATAACTCACTCTTGCAGT
>NC_136782.1:22214386-22256876 GCF_947034865.1 Barbatula barbatula
CACACACAACACAACAAACACACAATTACAATTTTATCTGCAAAAAAATAAAAGTAAAGACAGGACCATCAGAAAGAGAGAGAGAGACCCAGCTAACAGGGAACGTCCACACAACTTTCGCTAACATTATTTAAAAAATTGTTTTAAAAGTTCTTAAAATAATGTTTATGGAACGTTCTCTCACAACGTTATTTTTGGTTAATATCCGTTCTCGTGATTGTACATTATCTTATCTTATTACACAACTACTAAAAAACTGGACATGAAATGTGAATTTGAAATATTTGATTGGCTCATTTTTACAGAATGCAGATCTTCTGTGAGGAAAAATGTTTTAAAGGTCAGAAAACGACATTTCAAATGTCACGAACAGGCCATATGGTTTAATATCTTGAAAATATAATTAAATATATGTTATTAACAGACATATTTATTGTACCTGTCAAAATGATTTGCTGCATCCGGGTTACTGTGTGTTATTAGATTTGAGAGGTTGTTATTTGGGAAAAACAGCCGTGTGATAAGACTGGCCAATCAGAATCAAGCGTTCCAACCAGCCGTGTGATAATCTCAGATAACAACCTCTCAAAATGGTAATCCAGATAAAATAACTATTTGACAAATTAAATATAAATATGTCTTTTAATAACATATATGACATTATATGATTAAACCAAGTTGCCTGTTTGTGATATTTGAACATCGATTATTTCCTAAAAACCGAAAGTAAACGGCTTTTCCTCGAGGAAGATCTGCATTCGTTAAAATGAGCTCATCAAATATTTCAAATTCATATTTCATGTCTATGTTTTTTCTCATGTGGCAACTTTAGTCGTATATAAGAGGGATAATGTTCAAGCAGCCGGGTGTTATCGTCCGCTTCACGTCGGGTCCTGATCGCACTGCCGGGGATTATTTCTGCCATAACAACCGGCTGCTTGAATATTCTCCCTTACATGATGAATGTTCTCTTAATGATGACAGAAAATGTTCTTTTTATATTTGCCCTTTGAATAAATTGTATTGGGTGAATTAGTGTGGGGTGTGTGTATGTGTGTGTGTGTGTGTGTGTGTGTGTGTGTGTGTGTGTGTGTGTGTGAGTGAATGTGATTGTTGTGTGTGAGTGTGTCTGTGTACTTGTGCTTGTGTGTGTGTACTTGTGTGTACTTGTGTGTGTGGTGTGTTTGTGTGTTGTGTGTGGTGTGTGTTTGTGTGGTCTTTGTGTGGTGTGTGTTTGTGTCGTGTGTGTGGTGTGTTTGTGTGTGTCGTGTGTGTGTCGTGTGTGGTGTGTGAGCGTGTGTGTGAGTGAATGTGTGTGTGTGTTTGTGTATGTGTGTGTGTGTCGTGTGTGTGAGTGAGTGAATGTGTGTGTGTCGTGTGTGTAAGTTAATGTGTGTCATGTGTGTGTGTGTGTGTGTGTGTGTGTGTGTGTCGTGTGTGTGTGTGTGTGTGTGTGAGTGAATGTGTGTGTGTGTGTGTCGTGTGTGTGTGTGTGTGTGAGTGAATGTGTGTGTGTGTGTGTCGTGTGTGAGAGTTAATGTGTGTCGTGTGTGTGTGTTAATGTGTGTTGTGTGTGTGAGTGAATGTGTGTGTGTGTGTGTGTGTGTCGTGTGTGTGAGTGAATGTGTGTGTGTGTGTGTCGTGTGTGAGAGTTAATGTGTGTCGTGTGTGTGTGTTAATGTGTGTGAGTGAATGTGTGTGTGTGTGTCGTGTGTGTGAGTTAATGTGTGTCGTGTGTGTGTGGTGTGTGTTTTTTTGTGTATGTGTTGTGTGTGAGTGAGGATGATGTTTGTGTGTGGGGGGGGGGGGGGTTGGTTGGTGTGTGTGGTAAGAAAAACCTTTGTCTTTGTCGTTCATCATCTTGCCATGGCAACAGAAGAGGTTTTGTGATGAAGGTTAAAGTTTTTATGCTTTCCATACAGCTTACACACACACACACACACACATAAAAACATTCTAAATCTTACAGTGTGATGAAGATTTATAAACACACAAAGCACATATAAACATACATGTGTATTTTTCTATTAAGTGTGTGTGTGTGTGTGTGTGTGTGTGTGTGTGTGTGTGTGTGTGTGTGTGATGACGCTGTGAATCAGCAGATGTTTGTATTGACCTGCTGTGTCGTAATTCACTAAACAAATCAGCTAATGGACGAGAAGATCCATCAAACTCTCCGCTCACATCAACCATTCAAACACACAAAGAGACGAAACATTTCAACACGTTTCATTGAGCTGAGTTGAGTTTTCTCAACACCGATGACATTAGACACAGCGTACGCTATACAGCACGAGTAACTGTACATTCACACTGAAGACATCAAACACTGTATTTCTGTAAAGACTGACTCTTTCCTCTAGGGGGAGAAGCTGCGTGCGTGTGCGCCAGTGAGTGTTTGTGTGTGCGAGTGTGTTTTCGTATGTGTGTGTGTTTGTGTGCGAATGCGTGTGAGTTTGTTTGTATGTGTGTGTGTGTGTGTGTGTGTGTGTGCTTACGTGCGAGTGTGTGTGCTTACGTGCGTGTGTGTGTGTGTGTGTGTGTTTTTACATGCGAGTGTGTGTGTGTGTGTGTGTGTGTGTGTGTGTTTTTACCTGCGAGTGTGTGTGTGTGTGAGGGTGTGTGTGTTTTTACATGCGAGTGTGTGTGTGTGTGTGTTTTTACATGCGAGTGTGTGTGTGTGTGTGTGTGAGGGTGTGTAGTGTACTGTATAAGAGATCATCATTCAGTGTGATGTGTCTGACTGTACTGTACTGTACTCTACATGTGTTTTCTGTCTTTTTCTTTATGTGCTCTTTTCTTTAAAGCTGCTTTGAAAGACGCAGCATTACTCTGTAAAGAGTGCTATATAAATCCAAGTGACTGATCTGAGATCTGAATGTGTACACACACACACATACAGGCACACAGAGATGAGCTTCAAACAGTCCAGACTGATAATAAACAGATTCTGTGTTTCTTTTCACCGTATGAATCCTGTTCAAGTCTTTCTGCTCTGGATCACACTGACATCATGTCACAAAATACCGCATGAAACACCTGCGGACACCAAAACACCGGACCTTTAGCGGAAAGAAAGAGCAGCGCTTCTTAACAACACCCACACAAAACATGAACGTTTCACGGCTCATTAACAATCACAACTTTACCATCACCCATGAAGATGAACACACAGAAGAAACTGATGATACTTCAGAAATAACACTTAAGACTATGAGCATGTCGTTCAGTTTAAAACTTAAATAAAGATATCATCTGTCACACACACACACACACACACACACTGTAACCAAATCAGAGTTAGCAAAATAAAACACTGAACAGATCACACACACACACACATTTGATTGTTCTGGAAACGAGTGAAACGAATCTCTTCATCCTGCCAATGAGGGGAAACAGACACATGACAAAGCTGCGTGAAATCAGCCCGACAGCCGGATTAACACCAGAGAGAGATGGTTTTGCCTGAAATCTATATTTGATAGAGATAGTTTGTTTTCCCTATTTATTTTTTGTTTATTAACATATACATTTATTTATATTTCATTCTATATTCATGCCTTGCTCTGCACCTTATTTTCATTTGACTCTAATGTTTGAGAGAGAGAGAACTTTCATCAATCCTTTGCTCTTATGGGTCAATTTATAAACCTGAATAATACATCTTTCTACAGATGTTTGGGTTGTTAGAATATGACAATAAATGGCGGATATACAACCGTTTAAAGCTCTGGAGTCTGAGATTGCCAAATAATCTAAATATTGAGAAAACAGCCTTTGAAGTTGTTATTCACATGCGCTGAAGCAGACCGTCCACTCACAAAAATAATGTTTATATATATTTAGTGTAGGAAATATCTTCATGGAACAAGATCTTTACTTTATATCCTCATGATTTTTGGCATAAAAAAAATCTATAATTGTGACCCATACAATGTATTTTTGGCTTTTCAATGTTCAAGACTGGTTTTGTGATCCAGGGTCACTATAGATACCTTTATTTTATTTTGATCTTAATCTGTATTTGTGCATGTTTATATTTAATATTCCTGTGCTTTGGCGATGTATGATTTATTTTATCATGCCAATAAAGCTCTTTTGGATCTTGAATCTTGAGAGAGAGAAATGCAGAGATAATGTGGGAGAACTGTTCACTTCTGAAGATCTTGTTCTGAAAATATAACACACACTTTTTATTTCAAGATCCTGGACGGAGCAGAGAGACGTTAAGACGGTATGACCAAGAGCAAGAGTCAGAACACACAAACACACATCGACACACACCCAGGCACAGGAGTTCAGTTTCCTGTTGATGTCAGAGAGCAAACGAACCAAAACAATACAAGAACATCCTCACATGGACCGTTAGGAAATCCTGTTCAATGTGCTGTAAAACAAACACACACACACACACACCTCTCTCCGCTTTCACTTTACACCTGAACACATCTAGAGGATTAGTATAAATAAGCCAGAGTGGACGTGTGTGTGTGTCTTTAATATTGACACAAATACACACACATAAACACAGAACCTGGGTCTTCACTACCCATCATGCTTTGCGTATCACCGCAGATCAAAACACCACCAGTAAAGAATCACAGGAAGGTAAATTCCAGCAGAAGTTTGAGTGCGTGTGTTCATATCCAGATGGCCGTTTACATAAAAGCATCCTCTCTATGCAAATCTTTCATCAGTATTCACACTGAAATGACATTCTATGTAAATAAACTCCTCCATATTCACCAGACATGACCCATCGCTCTGGAAATATTTCACACAAAGAACCGCTTTCATTCCAAATGCAAATAACACCAGAAGATGACGCACACAGGTGACGGTCTCAGGTGAGAAATCATCTCACATTCATGAATTCACACACATGTGAAACATCAGCACATCACAGTCCACATTGAAAAACATCCTTTATATCATATGTACTGCTTTTCAAGAACACACAAACATTTCATTTGAACCAAATGAATAAAAACATTGGTAATACTTTACTTAAAGCCATTATATATAATGTGTTATAAAGGGTTATTAAAAGGAATAACGCATTATAATTGTTCCTAATGTGTGTTGTAATACATTAAATGTTGTTGTAAAGAATTATAACCAAATTAAGAATGAAACGATAAGTGTTATTATAAGTGTATTGACTGTGGTTACAATTATTCATGAAATATTAAAAATACATTATAATGTGCATTACAAGGCATAATAAATACATTAAAACTACTTTCATAATGCATTATACATATACGCTTAGAGTTACCATGATACACTATATATATATATATATATACTGTATAAAATGCAATTATTGTTTTGTTTTCCGGTAACACTACATTACATTAAGGTACCCTTTATAAAGCATGTATAAATGTGTTCATTAATGATAAAAAAGTCATTTACAAATGCATTATTACTGCATGGAAAAAAAGAGGAATTCTAATGAAATACCTGCTCTTAATAAACAGGAAGGTTCTCCAGATGTTAAAGGTTCTTGGCATCGAAAAAGCACCTTTTTTTGCGAGTGTATACGGTTTGTTTTGGTACATTACAGGAACCCTGCCGAACCTGAAAGCTTCATTGGGGAACCAAATATGTTTCTGTAAATTCATCTTTATATTGAAGAGTGTGATTCAGCACAGGATTCATCTGCAGGTGTCTGAAACATGTGGCAACTCCAGATGTGAAAGAATGAAGAAAAGATCAGAGAAGCATCCTTCACACCGATCAGCCCGTTTCACACAAAGACAGAAAACAAGCGTTTGCTCGGGCGTGTTGAACGCTTATCAAAGAGCCGAGCGTCACGATACTGTGCTACGGGCTGTAACCGCCGCACAACACCAAAAAATCAAAGCATCAAAAGATTTTTCTTCTCTTAACGTCTTTTGATTATGTGCGGCGTGGTGACAGAAAACGGAGATGGGGAGGCGGGGTTGCCACGGATACAGAGCGGTTGCTATGACGGAGGAAGACAGCAGGAATGTCACATTCCTTCCTCATTTTGCCAGTGGGAGGACTGAGATAAACTTCTGACAGAAGAACAAACTTCTGCCGCAAGCTCTCGGTTCTTTATTTCTGGATGTGAAAACACACGTGGGGGGCTGAGAGACGTTCTGCAGCTCTGTGCTGCTCAGATGCACTCCAGAAACTCATGTTTGCTGACACACCCGCTCGGAGCGCTGAGTTAAAAACGCTTCATTTGAGTTTTACTGCTCGACACACACTTCCACTGTTTCTCGCTTTTGTGCTTTCTGTTTCCCTATAAAGCAACATTTCCATTTGAGTCACACTGAGAGGAGGATTCACTTCATTCAGCACACACTGCACGACAACACACACACACACACACAGTGCTACAACACACAAACAAACAAACACTCACAGCCGTCAGATAAACACAATGAGAATGAGTTTTTGTGTGGTTGTATATTCACACAAAGAGATGCAGAAACATCCTGCAGATAGTTTTGAAAGAAAACTTTATAAATAAGTTTAAAGCTATAAAACTAAGACAGAGCACACATCATGATTTACACAAAACCGTTTTTACAATCTCTAGTACACATTTCTCCATACTTTGGTGACATTTGCAAAAGCATGACTGAGAAAGTTCTGGAATGAAACTCTAGATGGCGCCACACTAAAGTCTAAACCAATCTGAGATAATCACTTTACAGCTGATTGGTTCCTTATGTATCAGCAGCCAATGAGCTTGCTGCTCTACGCTTAAATCTTGACTTGTGATTGTTGTAGAAGTGCAGCGCGTTTCAGAAACCCTCCTCCTTCCCCAACTCCACCGCACAGACCTAATAAATGGTGATCACGTAAGCTATTCGGGATTTATTCATATATGTAATATAAGCATTCCTTATATGCACACAGCAGCATGTTGTGGATGTATTGGCAGTAGCAAGTTTTTGTACTTGCTCCGCCGCAGCAGCATTGTGGATCTATAAGACCAAATACATTTATATGTGATGTACACTACCATGCTAAACCCTCCGAGAGTTGTCATGATAGCACTTCACACAGTGACCACAACAGTAGTTTGTGTGAACTAAACTGTGGATCATTTATCATTGCTCTTGCACAACATGCATTCATTCAACAATTGACAAAACTCTGTGAACCTACAGACTAACTCGCACACCTTTACATACTCTTTTCAAAATTGTTAAACTTGAGTTCAATACAATAACGTTATGAAAAGCTAAGCATATATAAGTATACTGTATATCCCTTGTAAATACCTTCTACCTTTCACGGACTAAGATTAAACGTTACTGCCGTAAATGTTTAGGAAAAATAGTGAGAACTTATTAGTTGTTATTTAGGACCTTTCATTTGTTGAAGGTGTTTAGGTCAATTTATTTTGTGATCGATAGACAACAGATGAATGTTATAAGCAGGGAGAATAGTAATAGCATAATGAGTGCAGCTTCAACCTGCCGTCATGTGATGTAAGTTCAGCATTGAAACACAAACATCCATCCATGTGCTGTAAACCGACCGCTCATGACGTCTCATCACATTTCATTTTATTCCAGTCATTGCTGCGGCAGTACTATTATTATTCATCTCATAAAACATATCTATGGAATAAATAATTTTTAAAGACCCTATAAAATAACATCTGGAACATTTAATTCATGTTTATCAGCTGTGATGTTCATGTGTCTTCACATGATATAAAACAGTAGAAATATTCATACTGTGACATTTTTGGTCATTTATAATTGTCAGTTTTTCTCTTCTGAGTCCAGCAACATTTTCTGCTCTGCAATTCAACCTGCAAATCCGACTGCCGTCTCAACTCACCAAAACACAATAAATAACCTTTCGCTTACAATAACACAGCTCCGAGCAGAAGACATGACTTCAGTTAACTCATGAACATTGAAGAATATTTCATGAAGTGAAAGTAAAAGTAAACTCAGAGGTTTATAAGCGAGTGTCGTGATGTTCGCTCTCAATCTCTGCTTATGTAACACAAAAGGTCAAACAGAAGGGTTTGTGTGCGGCGGCCGGCAGCGAGATTGTGTTTTTACACTCGTGTAAGTGCTGACAATCCTTCAGCGAGAGTGAGATTACTGCTTCACAATGAAGAACACTCCAGAAAAATCCCAAGGTCAAACGTCTCCGAACCGTCCACATAAAATAGAGTGGTGCTTAAAAAAACCTGTGTCAGGGAGAGAGACTACACATCTGTGCTGTCACTTTTAGTTCCCTGTTAAAGTGATGCACGGTCTGATTATATATGTGAAGCTTCCAGCGTATAACTTTCCAGACAACAGCAGACGGACCGATTTAGAGCTTTTATAGAGCCCGTCAGAGTAAACATACAAGACAAATATGGGCAAAAACTCGCATGAGGAAAGATCAGACAAAACTCTTAATAAAGAAACAAATAAGAGAAACAAATCCATGCTGAATGTAGATTAAATGAATGTACGTTTACACACACGATTTCCAGAACACGCACACACGTATGAGCTGCAGCCTCCGGCTCTGTACCCGTGGTGACGGGAGAAATGCACCTCGACAGGGCTGCGAATCTCCACCGGCAACCATCGCCAGGGAGCCTGTCGCCGCGGTAACTAGAAGATGACAGGAGGATAGGAAGGCAATCTCTGAAGTGACGAGTCTGACCGCGGGGAAATGAAACTAATGCAGTAGAGATTCCCAGAGAGATACGGATCGAGGAAGCGTTTAACTACCGCAGGAGCCCAACATGAGACGGGTAACCAGTAGGCTCGGGCTGAATACCGGTTTCAAGGTATACCGAGGTTTAAAAGAGTTAAGGTTTCAAAACCACTCACATTTTCTGTCATACCGTTTCTAAGGTATGAGCTGTGTTTACAAAATCATTCTATTAAATGTGTGATATCTATGTCTAATATATTTTTAAAGAATATTGTAATGTTATGGCTTTATTTTTACCTGACACACATGTTGGTTCAAAATTAAATGTATTGTGTCCAGTTGAAAAGTAGTTTTTTCTGTATTTGCAGACATTTGGAAATGACACATTTTTGTGTTGTAAAAGCAATACCGTGATAAGGTTATTATACTGCCAAAATCTCAGACCGGCCCATGCTTAGGTACCACCACACACAGAATAAAAGCAGACAATCAGAACACAAACACAACTAGAAGTAAGTACAACTACACAACACTGCTCATCGGTGCCCTCTGAAGGGTCAAACACTGCCGTCTCTACGGTAACAATGTGGTTAGATGGTTGTCACGGTGATAGCGACGGCGATGCTGTGAGTCATGAGAGGAAAGAAAGAGCGCAGAGAAAACCTGCTGCACTTTATTAGACGCACAATGACTTTCAGCATCCGCAGCAATGTGACGTTTACACAGTCAACAACTCCATTATCAACCAGCGTACATCACTCCTGCTTCTGCCTTAACAAACACGAGAGAGAGAGAGAGAGAGAGAGAGAGGGATTACTGTTTGATTTGTCAGGACTTTTTGAGGATTCAGCTGAACACATGATGGAGAGTCTGAGTAATTCATCTGCGCTATAAAATATTCTGTCGAACGACTGTGTTTGATGGCACACAGAGACCCTCACTTTTACCAGACAGACCCATCCGAAAGAAAAACACTCAATCATTTCTCCTAGACATTGATGACATTAAAAGGAGAGCACATGAATACGTGTTTTAATTTAGTAATTTTAGGAGAAACATGTGAGTACTAACTTATACTGTATATACCCGAGTCCTTTATAGTATTGACAATTTATAGCGGAGGTCTTAAAATGGGCACAAAATCCAGCTGCACACGCACAGAAGCTTGCATTTCACAGCTGTGATGTTTCTCTAGTGATATCTCTACTCAAAAGCAAATAAATGTGCTAAAAAGGAAAAGAGAAAAGGATCGTTGGGTATAGAGCGATGTGTGACTTAATATTTCAATAATTATTAAATTGCATTGCCTTTGTAATCGTGAGGCCGGCGTCAATCTGTGATGTCAAATGGTTGCAACCTAAACCGGTTCTCTTTCGCCACACGTTTTCCGTATGTAACAGTAAAATATGACACGTTAAACATAAGATCAGATATATAAACACACAGGGACAGTAGGTGGAGGTATGTCCTCTCGACACAAGCCAGCATGCCTGCCATAGGCGTTTAGTTTCAGTAAGCGTCTGTTCAAGGTAAGCGTGCATTAAATCATCGCTTTAAACTACCGCCTTTAAGACATTTAAGACTATTTAAGACATCAGATTCCATCATAATTGTATACATTGAGAATATAGTGATAAACACAATAATAAGATGCTTGCGGTTTGGTTATTTATTCTGTATTAGAGCTCATGTGAATATTAGCCCTGTCAGCTAATGACCGAGAGAGAGAAGATGATAACATTAGGCTACATATGTTGATAAAAACATAAAGTCAAAATCTGGATAAAATGCATTGCAAAACGGATAAAACATCGTCTATATAATAAATTTGAAATGATTTTGGTTATTAATATGCATGTTTGAATTGTTCTGACAAACAATATTCAAATGTATGGAAATACACCAAATAGCGACTTTTTTTCTTTATTATTTTAGCATTATAAATATATATATATAAACCTTATATATTTACTGAAGAACTGGTTAGTGTGTCTGTGTTTAGTTTGGCTGTCTAGCTGTGCGTGCAACCAGTTTACGTCATCGAAAAAGAACACGGCGGCCTCCTCAGGTTAAAATGAGTATTACATTTAGTTTGTTTTAAGAATTTAAAATATTTGATGTGTTTCTAACAACAAATGCTAGTAGTGTAAGGCTAATACAACGCATTAAGCCACACAACTCTCTACACACCGGGTTCCCTTTAATACTGACGTAAAAAGACTGTTTATCTTCTAAAATGAAGCTTATATAACTTTACATCCAATACTAAAGCTGAAGAAACCGTGACCAGCTGCCGAAGTCTCTATGAGCTCTTCCATCCCATAATGTGAGATCTGTGTCATTATAACATCACTCACATCAGCAACGGCACATTTACTCGGAACTGAGAATTACATTTCAGAAATACATCCAGAATAATATTTGTTTAAGAACGAGAGAGGAAGGATTTAGAGGTTATGATTGAGTTCACATCTGCTGAAATGACACGAGACGTCTCTTTCTCATCATACAGCAACACAAGCTCACATTCACACGTCTGCATTACTGCAACCAATGACAAAAACACACAAGTAAAAAGAATTCAATTCTCACAGTTTACAAAAGATATATTTCCAGTTCAGACGCTTCTAATCATTTATTTAATCCTTCAAGATAAGTGATGAAACACTCTTATAATCGTACTGTATTTATATTTATTTTGTTTGTACATCTTTACAGAAAATTCTGATTTGATTTGTGAAATGTTTCAAGAATTCACGTCGATCAAACTCTGAACTTGTGCTCTGACTGACGGCATCTCCACAAACACGCCGATCAAAGTCGTCATGACAACCGATGACATCACAGAGATGATCATTAAGGCCTTGTCTCCGCATGGAGATGCGGTCATCACATCTGTTTCTGCAGACGTTCAGCCAAAGACGCACAAGAGAAGAGAAAAGTGGTACTGCATTCATTCTGCTGTTTCTCTCTGAAATGACTTTATATGGGTCGTCACCTCAAACACTGACAGAGCGGCAAAAACGCACACACACACACACACACACACACACACACACAGTATACAAGTACAGTTCCTGCACCTCATGAGAAATTGAAAGATAAATCCCCATGAAACACACACACAGTTGTGAGAGGTCTCTGATTGAATTACTGCTCTCTGTAAGTCTTTCATTACACACTTTCACAGTTTCTTCGTTTAATTATCACTAGAACAGACACATATTAATAGAAGTGTGTGTGTGTGTGTGTGTGTGTGTGTGTGTGTGTGTGTGTGTGTTTTATCAGGGGGTTTATCTTTCAACTTCTCAAGCAATGACTGTACTCGTCTACTAACTCATATATGTAGGTGTGTCTGTGTGTGTGTTTGCACTCGTGTGTTTGTGTGGCCGTGTGTGTCTGTGTGCGTGTGTTTTTCACTTGTGTGTGTGCCCAATCGAATGTGTCTGTGTGTTTGTGTGTGTGCGCCTGCTCGTGTGCGCATGTGTGTTTTTGCACTTGAGTGTGTGCGCACGTGTTTGTGTGTGTTTGTGCGTGTGTCTGTTTGTGTGCACGTGTATGTGCTTGTGTGCTTCTGTTTGCGTGCATGCTTGTGTGCGCATGTGTGTTTGTACTTGTATGTGTCTGTGTGTGTTTGTGTACGTCTGTTTGTGTGCATGCTTGTGTGCGCGTGTGTGTTTGCACTTGTATGTGTCTGTGTGTGTTTTTGTGCATGTGTATGTGCTTGTGTGCTTCTGTTTGTGTGCATGCTTGTGTGCGCGTGTGTGTTTGCACTTGTATGTGTCTGTGTGTGTTTTTGTGCATGTGTATGTGCTTGTGTGCTTCTGTTTGTGTGCATGCTTGTGTGCGCGTGTGTGTTTGTCCTTGTATGTGTCTGTGTGTGTTTGTGTACGTCTGTTTGTGTGCATGCTTGTGTGCACGTGTGTGTTTGCACTTGTATGTGTCTGTGTGTGTTTGTGTGCATGTGTATGTGTTTGTGTGCATGCTTGTGTGCGCATGTGTGTTTGCACTTGTATGTGTCTGTGTGTGTTTGTGTGCATGTGTATGTGTTTGTGTGCATGCTTGTGTGCGCATGTGTGTTTGCACTTGTATGTGTCTGTGTGTGTTTGTGCGCCTGCTCGTGTGCGTGTGCGCACGTGTATGTGTGTGTTTGTGTGCACATGTGTGTGTGTGCGTGTGTGTGTAAAAGAGAGAAAAACAGGTGAGCAGGTGTGCATTGAATATTCTTTTATCCATCATGATAATCACACACACACACACACACACAGTGTGTCATGTTTTTAGTATGTTTAACACACTGATGTTCACTCATATGAGTCATATTTCACCTCCAACAAAACCGACAAGAATCAAATAATCCCAATTATGTGTGTGTAACACAATAATCCATCACTATACCGAGGTTTCATTCAATGAAGGCAGTTACAAATGACACCATCACGTATAAATACTTAATAAATGCATAAATAATTAAATATAGAATTAATTTCACATTACATTTCTGATTAGAATTTGAGGGGAAACTGTGAACCAACACAAATCTGTCTTTAACTGAACACATCTCTGTGTCTAATGAAGTACATCACATTCTGTGTTACCTTGTGTAAGTGTAAGTGTTCTTATTTAACAAATTATTTTTTAATTCTAATGAAAATGATTTACCAATGCAATGCAACTTCTCAAATCTTACCTTTGGTTAAGGACTGACATATGTTTAGACACGTTATCTACACATTCACCCGCAAGCAATTTATTCTCACACACACACACACAACCACAGACTCACACTGCACAGAAACACATGCTGAGAGAGAGAGAGAGAGAGAATGAGTTAATTTCCTGGTGTAGTCATCATTCCTCTTTTAATAACCTATTTTCTTTTAAATTCTCTCCATCTAACTGAACCCTGTCGTCCTCTTTCCTCTTGTGCTTTTCTGTCTGTGTGTGTGTTCAGGAAGTGCCTGACCCATCTGGCTGAATCTATTTTTTTAAGGTCATAATTCTCTCTCAGACACACACCTGTTAAATTGGTAAGTTACGGATACAATTTTGGGGTTAAGAGACACACACACACACACACAGGTGCGCACACACACAGGCACAAACACACACAGGTGCGCACACACAGGTGCACACACATAGGCGGTCATGCACACACACCCGTAGACGCACACACACGCGTGGACACACACACACTAGCGATACATTACTTGGGGCAATCATGTATTTTAGCTGTTCATAAATCTCACTGGACGATACAAACAGATTCTTTAATGAGCCCCTGAAGCCCAAACCAGTTAAACTACATCTTTACAAGAGACGGAGAGAATACAGCAATATATGATTTGAATGCATGATATAATACAGCGGAAGCTGTAACACACACACACACATACACCTATTAATCTCTATTACAGCTGTGACAATATTCACACTAAAGCATGAGTTCTTGAGATTTAACACAACTGACATGAATCACATGATTTCAGATGTTTGTGTGTTGGATCGAGTGTTTAAAACGCTGTGTTTGAATATGTCAGATATGATAGTCTGAAGGGTCGGACTACAGCTCCCATGAGGCCGTGTGTTTCTGGGTCACTCTTGTTCATTAGTGTACTAAGACGTGAAAAATCCATCAAAGACAAGAAGAGAAGAACAGACATGACAAATAGATAACGTGAACACCCTCCGTCCATCCATTCATCTCTACAGTATGAAAGATGGAGTACAGTAAGTGAGATGATCAAATACTTGTAACAATTAGTATTTAAATGATTGTGAAGTGAAGTTTAATGATATTCATAGTGTGAGACGTGAGTGAGCGTGAAACTCTGTTCATCTTTAAACACATTACATTCACACAGCTCACACGCTCCTCATGTGCTCCTTGCAGATTCAATTTCACTTATTTACACACATTTTCTGACGGCAGAATCTTACAGAACAAAATCAGATATGTTCCAGAAATCTCACAATGAACACATACACACACGTGTACACAGCGTTAACCTAGAAAACCTGAAGAGAATGAGATGTGGAAGAACTCTCTCTATATCTCAAATTCAAATTCCAAATAGATTTATTGGAATGATAAAATAAAATTTTTGCATTGCCAAAGCATAGAAAATGACAAAAAATAATGGTACCGCTTTAGATTACGGCCCGCAAAGTACAGGATTGACCGTGTAACTAATTGTCACAATAATGTACATCTACAGTACATATCTGTAGATAAAGGAGAACAATATATAAAGTTAAGAGTAAGGAAAAACTCATATTTATGAGGGAAGTGCATTTGAACATCCAAATCAACCCTAACTCCCAGTATAAATATATTTTTGAATTTCCTCACTTCTTTATTCCCCAAATTCCTTTGCATATTGTTCTCCTTTATCTACAGATATGGACTGTAGAGGTACATTATTATTACAATTAGTTACGCAGTCAATCCTGTTTAATTACGCGGTACTTTGCGGACCGTAATCTAAAGCGATGCCAAAATCATTTACAACTCTCTCCCTCTGTCTGACTGTCTCTCTCTCTCGCCTCTCGATGGACAAACTATGATCATCGGTCCTGTATTTATCAAATCAACTGTCTTTGTCTTTTGTTTTTAGACTTTGGTAAAATAGTAATTTGCTCTGTGTTTTTGTTTCCTGTTCCCAATGTTCCAGATATGTAGATTTAGTTTGTTTAATAATTAGTTTTTTGATGTTTGAGGCGGTGATGTTCTGAGACTGGTCTTTTAAGGATCTTTTTTTTAGGAAATTTTAGGGATCTTTTTTGTACATTAATAACTAGTGGACCTCAGACCTCACTTCCACACGGTGCTATGGGCTGTATTATACTGTTAAGGGTTTTACACCACATTTTAATGGGTTATAATTTAGAAATCTTTTAATTTTGTCATAATGGCATACATAGCTCGTCGAGCATCTCCATTGAACACATTTACTGCCGTGCTGAGACTTCCTGAAGCGGTGATGATCAGGCCAAGATAAGTGTATTGCATTGTGTGCTGTAGTGTGGTGTTGCCGAGACCGAACCCATATTTGTGTTCCTGACATATCACAGACTTTACCAGCTATATCATTTCGTAAGAGTTTAAAATATAATCCGTCGTGCCAAATAGAATCAAAGGCTTTTTTAAATCAACAATTTCAATTTGTGGTATGTTTAACGTGTTTATCAGTGAAGGTGTTAAGGGTACAGATGTGGTCAGTAGTTCTATGATTTGGAAGGAAGCCTATCTGGCATGGGCTCGGGACATTGTGTTCACTTAGAAAGTTTATGATTCTGTTATTTAGAATGTTGCTAAATAATTTCCCCAAAATACTGCTAACACAAATAACTCTTAAATGATCAGAATGTAATTTATGTCCACTCTTATGTAGTGGTGTAATAAGTCCTTGGCTCCAGATGTCAGGAAAGAGGCCTGAATGAAGTATGAGGTCAAATAATTAGTCTGAAGCTCGTGTGTGATGTGTTTCAGTATTTCACCAAGAATATTCTCCAGACCACAAGATTTTTTACATTTGAGGCTTTTGAGTTTATTGGTCAATTCCTTGTGTGTAATTGGGAAGTCCAGTGGGTTTTGATTATTTTTAATTGTGTTTTCATAAGTTTGTAGATTTTCTTTGATCTTATAATCATTTTCATCAAGTTCGTTTGGTGGAATTTCTTCATATAAATTTTGAAAATGTTTTGTCCAGATGTCTCCGTCTTCCACATACAGTATCCCAGAACTGATTCTGGTTTATTGACCGTTGTGATTAGTTTTTCAGCTCTTCAGAATTAAAGGCTTGAATAAATGTGTTGGTGCTGTCTGCTGGATGGGATATATTGTACAGGTGTGTGGTGTGGGATCAGTCAGTGTTAGTTTGGTTGTGGTCAGAAAGAGGAGTTTGTTGTTTGATAGTGAATGCGCTAAAGAAGGATGGGTCCATGTCAGAGACGGTATAGTCAAGTACACGAGCTCCATGACCCGAACAACATGTGATGTACAGACCTGAGGCTCGACACAGCTGTAATAATTCTCTCTCTCTCTCAGGAAGGATCTGGGCTGCCTGTTTAACTCTTCCTGTGTAAGAACTTGCTGCTGTTGTTGGATTATTGTTCTTTGTTTAGATTTAGGACTAAAGTCCTATGTGTGTGTGTGTGTGTTTTGTATAAAGGTACGTGCCAGATCTCAGCTCTCAGTATAATGTTGACAGACTCTCAGCAACCTGGTTTGAGTTTTTAGCCTCGTAACTGGGTTTGTAAGCTCCTCATCTCTCTGTTCTTTTCTTTCTGTCTGTATAAAGGTTTGATTTTGAGCTCCGTCATGCCGCTCTCTCTCTCTTTCTATTGATGAGAAATGACATCTGAAAAGCTTCTTTCTCAACAAAGTAAAACACTTGAGTCTCTTTCTATAACCACAAAAGCAAAACGATGTACTTTGGTTATCTGGAAGTTCTGTGGCACTGAAACAACACAGAATAACACAACAATAGGTGAGAATACACACTGTTGAGTTTTTCTTTTTGTTAAATCTTCAACAAACTATGCTCTTAAATGAAGTAAATAATGTATTGTTGGTTTAGAATTGAATGTTATAAACAACTGAACTGAAGACTTGACGCCACAGGTGTGAAAGTATAAACACATATTCACTGCTGCTACAAACACGTCATGTGGTAATGAAAGCGAGAGAAAATGACGGTTAATTGAAACTGCTTAAAGATTCAATTTAACAAACATCACAAGACAGACAGACAGACAGACAGACAGACAAAAGAAAATAAAAGCAAGCTTGATTGATGTGAATGTCCAGTTCACACACACACACACACAATCAGATTTACTGACCGCTTGTGTTTTTTTTGTAAGCTCTCTGATCAACATCAACAATATTTCTTCATGGCCATTTGATCTTATAATGTACAAATCAAACATAATAACATGAAGCATCTGAATCATCCATTACAAACACACACACACACGTCTTGCGTTTGCATGCGTTCACGAGCACACACACACACACAAACAAAATCAGTGTGGGTTTGAATCTCAGGAGGGCTGAATCATATTCATAGAAAGATTCTTGTAATAAGATTTAATGCCAAGAAAATGTCAGCGTGGATCAGAACCATCTGCTTAATAATCAAACATGTGCTTTATGAAATACACCAGCATAAACACTGCACCGCCAAAAAAGAATGGACCGGCATTAGACTGCACCGGAGAGATCTTTTTCTTTATCAGTCTTTTTGTTTGGTGCTGAGAGGAAAATTGCATTAGTGTTTAGGTAAATGCCAATGGGGTAAAGCAAAACATTTAATTCAAGGTCTAAAAATATTATATTACAACAAATTGAATTTGATCAGATTATAAAAAATGTGATTTGAAGATCACAGGACTAAAAAACACAATCGCAAGTAACAGAAAAGCATTCTGGCAACATTTAAAGAAGATGAATGCTGCAGTGAAAGCGATTTTACTGAGTGTATACCTGCAGTATACTGGACCCAGCGCTACACTACAGATATTCTTGTGATATGGAGAGTATCTGTCATTTTTATATTTCTAGAATGCAAGTGACTGTACGCATGCATGTGTTCAGAGATTTACTGCAATTTATCAACACCAACAGAATAACAAGCTCTTACAGAAGCGCATGAAATCACAAAAGATATGAAGGTGAGGACAGCGAAATCTATGCATGAGATGCTGAAGAATGTTTTACACCATCTGCTCTTTCTCTAGATTTCTATATGCCCTCTCTCATCACCTCCAGACGGTTTTCACACTCACAGTTCTGTACCTTAAAATCTCTCTTTGTTCATTGACATACAAATATCATCTGTAAAAACACAACCAAATTATACCATTATTTCACGGGTCAGTATGTGTGTGTGTGTGTGTGTGTGTGTGTTGAGGGGGTTTAGCGGTCAGCGGTGACTCATTTCTGATCAATACAGTGATTGACACACACACACACACACACACACACACACACACACATTAAGCACATTTATTGATCAGCAATCAGAGAGAATGACTGACACTTTACTGTGTGTGCGTTCATCAATACACACATACACACTTTTAACTGATGAAAAAAGACAATGAGATGAGCTGTGTAAAAACGATGTATGGCGACAGAAAGACACAGAGAGACGAAAGAGATAGATGCGGAACAGTTGACAAAAGCGTTTTGTAACATGAATTAGACAAAAGACACAGGGACACATACGGAGACAGATCGTCACCTTGAAATTATAAGGTTATACTTGCATTCTGAGCAGACAGACTTTGTAGATAAAACCTGGTAAATAGGTTGTCACAGAAAAACAATGTGAATAACCATTTTTACAAAAATATCATATAAAACCTTATAATTTCTAGTGGAAAAAAATGTTTAGAGAAAATGACACAAACGAGCACAGAGATTAACAAAAAGACGCAGAAAGACACAGAGTGACGCAGAGACACAGAGAGATGCCAACGAGCACAGAGAGACACAGAGGGACATAGCAGGAGACACAGAGAGATGCAAACGAGCACAGAGAGACACATAGAGAAGCAAATGAGCATATATATACACAAATGAGCACAGAGAGACACATAGAGACACAAAGAGAAACAGATGGACACAGAGAGACAAAAACAAGCACAAAGAGACACAGAGAGATACACAGAGACACAGAGAGACACAGATGGACGCAAACGAGCACAGAGACACACAAACGAGCACAGAGAGACACAGAGAGACAAATAGAGATGCAAAGAGACACATATGGACACAGAGAGACAAAAAGAGACACAGAGAGACAAAAATGAGCACAGAGAGACAGAGGGACGCAAACGAGCACAGAGAGACACTGAGGGGCACTTAGGGGCACAGAGAGACAGGGAGAGACACAATGAAACACAAACAAGCACAGAGAGACAGCGAGAGACACAAACGAGCACATAGAGACACAGAGGGACGCAAACGAGCACAGAGGGACACTGAGGGGCACCTAGGGGCATATAGAGACACAAAGAGACAGGAAGAGACACATTGAGACACAAAGGAGCACAAATGAGCACAGAGACAGGGAGAGACACAGAGACACAAATGAGCAAAGAGACAGGGAGAGACACAGAGACACAAATGAGCACAGAGACACAGAGAGAGACACAGAGAGACACAAAGGAGCACAGAGAGACACTGAGGGGCACTTAGGGGCACACAGAGACATAGATGAGTGCACACAGAGACATAGATGAGTGCAAATAGAGACACAGAGGGACACACAGAGAGACACAGATACACAGAGGGACATACAGCGAGACAGAGGGAGACACAGAGACACACAGGGAGACAGAGGGACGCAAACGAGCACAGAGAGACACTGTGGGACATAGAGAGAAACAAAGAGACAGGGAGAGACAGAGGGACACACAGAGACACACAGAGGGACAAACAGTGAGACAGAGGAAGACACAGAGACACACAGAGACACAGAGGGACACACAGTGGGACACACGGAGACACACAGAGACACACAGAGACACAGAGGGACACACAGAGGGACACACGGAGATACACAGAGGGACAAACAGAGAGACAGAGGGAGACACAGAGACACACAGAGACACAGAGGGACACACAGAGACTCACAGAGACACAGAGACACACAGAGACACAGAGGGACACACAGAGACTCACAGAGACACAGAGAGACACACAGAGACACACAGAGACACAGAGGGACACACAGAGACATACAGAGGGACACACAGAGACACAGAGGGACGCACAGAGACACACATAGACACACAGAGACACAGAGGGACGCAGAGAGACACACAGAGACACAGAGGGACACACAGAGACACACATAGACACACAGAGACACAGAGGGACGCAGAGAGACACACAGAGACACAGAGGGACACACAGAGACACAGAGGGATACACAGAGACACACAGAGACACAGAGGGACACACAGAGACACACAGAGACACAGAGGGACACACAGAGACACACACAGAGACACAGAGGGACACAGAGGGACACACAGAGACACACAGAGACACACAGAGACACACGGAGACACACAGAGACACACAGAGACACACAGAGACACACAGAGACACAGAGGGACACACAGAGACACACATAGACACAGAGGGACACAGAGGGACACACAGAGACACACAGAGACACACAGAGACACACGGAGACACACAGAGACACACAGAGACACAGAGGGACACACAGAGACACACATAGACACACAGAGACACAGAGGGACGCAGAGAGACACACAGAGACACAGAGGGACACACGGAGATACACAGAGGGACAAACAGAGAGACAGAGGGAGACACAGAGACACACAGAGACACAGAGGGACACACAGAGACTCACAGAGACACAGAGACACACAGAGACACAGAGGGACACACAGAGACACACAGAGACACAGAGGGACACACAGAGACTCACAGAGACACAGAGGGACACACAGAGACACACAGAGACACAGAGGGACACACAGAGACACACACAGAGACACAGAGGGACACAGAGGGACACACAGAGACACACAGAGACACAGAGGGATACACAGAGACACACAGAGACACAGAGGGACACACAGAGACACACAGAGACACAGAGGGACACACAGAGACACACACAGAGACACAGAGGGACACAGAGGGACACACAGAGACACACAGAGACACACAGAGACACACGGAGACACACAGAGACACACAGAGACACACAGAGACACACAGAGACACAGAGGGACACACAGAGACACACATAGACACAGAGGGACACAGAGGGACACACAGAGACACACAGAGACACACAGAGACACACGGAGACACACAGAGACACACAGAGACACAGAGGGACACACAGAGACACACATAGACACACAGAGACACAGAGGGACGCAGAGAGACACACAGAGACACAGAGGGACACACGGAGATACACAGAGGGACAAACAGAGAGACAGAGGGAGACACAGAGACACACAGAGACACAGAGGGACACACAGAGACTCACAGAGACACAGAGACACACAGAGACACAGAGGGACACACAGAGACACACAGAGACACAGAGGGACACACAGAGACTCACAGAGACACAGAGAGACACACAGAGACACAGAGGGACACACAGAGACACACAGAGGGACACACAGAGACACAGAGGGACGCACAGAGACACACATAGACACACAGAGACACAGAGGGACGCAGAGAGACACACAGAGACACAGAGGGACACACAGAGACACACAGAGACACACAGAGACACAGAGGGACGCAGAGAGACACACAGAGACACAGAGGGACACACAGAGACACAGAGGGACGCAGAGAGACACACAGAGACACAGAGGGACACACAGAGACACAGAGGGATACACAGAGACACACAGAGACACAGAGGGACACACAGAGACACACAGAGACACAGAGGGACACACAGAGACACACACAGAGACACAGAGGGACACAGAGGGACACACAGAGACACACAGAGACACACAGAGACACACGGAGACACACAGAGACACACAGAGACACACAGAGACACAGAGGGACACACAGAGAAACACAGAGACACAGAGGGACACACAGAGACACACAGAGGGACACACAGAGACACAGAGGGACGCACAGAGACACACATAGACACACAGAGACACAGAGGGACGCAGAGAGACACACAGAGACACAGAGGGACACACAGAGACACACATAGACACACAGAGACACAGAGGGACGCAGAGAGACACACAGAGACACAGAGGGACACACAGAGACACAGAGGGATACACAGAGACACACAGAGACACAGAGGGACACACAGAGACACACAGAGACACAGAGGGACACACAGAGACACACAGAGACTCACAGAGACACACAGAGACACACAGAGACTCACAGAGACACAGAGAGACACACAGAGACACACAGAGACACAGAGGGACACACAGAGACACACAGAGGGACACACAGAGACACAGAGGGACGCACAGAGACACACATAGACACACAGAGACACAGAGGGACGCAGAGAGACACACAGAGACACAGAGGGACACACAGAGACACACATAGACACACAGAGACACAGAGGGACGCAGAGAGACACACAGAGACACAGAGGGACACACAGAGACACAGAGGGATACACAGAGACACACAGAGACACAGAGGGACACACAGAGACACACAGAGACACAGAGGGACACACAGAGACACACACAGAGACACAGAGGGACACAGAGGGACACACAGAGACACACAGAGACACACAGAGACACACGGAGACACACAGAGACACACAGAGACACACAGAGACACAGAGGGACACACAGAGAGACACACAGAGACACAGAGGGACACAGAGGGACACACAGAGACACACAGAGACACACAGAGACACACGGAGACACACAGAGACACACAGAGACACAGAGGGACACACAGAGACACACAGAGACACACATAGACACACAGAGACACAGAGGGACGCAGAGAGACACACAGAGACACAGAGGGACACACAGAGACACAGAGGGATACACAGAGACACAGAGGGACACACAGAGACACACAGAGACACAGAGAGACACACAGAGACACACACAGAGACACAGAGACACACAGAGACACACAGAGACACACAGAGACACACAGAGAGACAGAGGGACACACAGAGACACACAGAGACACACAGAGACACACAGAGACACACGGAGACACACAGAGACACACAGAGACACAGAGGGACACACAGAGACACACAGAGACACACATAGACACACAGAGACACAGAGGGACGCAGAGAGACACACAGAGACACAGAGGGACACACAGAGACACAGAGGGATACACAGAGACACAGAGGGACACACAGAGACACACAGAGACACAGAGAGACACACAGAGACACACACAGAGACACAGAGACACACAGAGACACACAGAGACACACAGAGACACACAGAGACACACACAGAGACACAGAGGGACGCAGAGAGACACACAGAGACACACAGGGACACACAGAGAGACAGAGGGACGCAGAGAGACACACAGAGACACAGAGGGACACACAGAGACACAGAGGGATACACAGAGACACACAGAGACACAGAGGGACACACAGAGACACACAGAGACACAGAGAGACACACAGAGACACACAGAGACACACAGAGACACAGAGGGACGCACAGAGACACACATAGACACACAGAGACACAGAGGGACGCAGAGAGACACACAGAGACACAGAGGGACACACAGAGACACAGAGGGATACACAGAGACACACAGAGACACAGAGGGACACACAGAGACACACAGAGACACAGAGGGACACACAGAGACACACACAGAGACACAGAGGGACACAGAGGGACACACAGAGGGACACACGGAGACACACAGAGACACAGAGGGACACACAGAGACACACATAGACACACAGAGACACAGAGGGACGCAGAGAGACACACAGAGACACAGAGGGACACACAGAGACACAGAGGGACACACAGAGACACACATAGACACACAGAGACACAGAGGGACGCAGAGAGACACACAGAGACACAGAGGGACACACAGAGACACAGAGGGATACACAGAGACACACAGAGACACAGAGGGACACACAGAGACACACAGAGACACAGAGGGACACACAGAGACACACACAGAGACACAGAGGGACACAGAGGGACACACAGAGGGACACACGGAGACACACAGAGACACACAGAGACACAGAGGGACACACAGAGACACACAGAGACACAGAGGGACGCAGAGAGACACACAGAGACACAGAGGGACACACAGAGACACAGAGGGATACACAGAGACACACAGAGACACAGAGGGACACACAGAGACACACAGAGACACAGAGAGACACACAGAGACACACACAGAGACACAGAGGGACACAGAGGGACGCAGAGAGACACACAGAGACACACAGGGACACACAGAGACACAGAGGGACGCAGAGAGACACACAGAGACACAGAGGGATACACAGAGACACACAGAGACACAGAGGGACACAGAGAGACACACAGAGACACACAGAGACACACAGAGACACAGAGGGACGCACAGAGACACACATAGACACACAGAGACACAGAGGGACGCAGAGAGACACACAGAGACACAGAGGGACACACAGAGACACAGAGGGATACACAGAGACACACAGAGACACAGAGGGACACACAGAGACACACAGAGACACAGAGGGACACACAGAGACACACACAGAGACACAGAGGGACACAGAGGGACACACAGAGGGACACACGGAGACACACAGAGACACAGAGGGACACACGGAGACACACAGAGACACACAGAGACACAGAGGGACACACAGAGACACACAGAGACACACAGAGACACAGAGGGAAACACAGAGACACACAGAGACACACAGAGACACAGAGGGACGCACAGAGACACACATAGACACACAGAGACACAGAGGGACGCAGAGAGACACACAGAGACACAGAGGGACACACAGAGACACAGAGGGATACACAGAGACACACAGAGACACAGAGGGACACACAGAGACACACAGAGACACAGAGGGACACACAGAGACACACACAGAGACACAGAGGGACACAGAGGGACACACAGAGGGACACACGGAGACACACAGAGACACAGAGGGACACACGGAGACACACAGAGACACACAGAGACACAGAGGGACACACAGAGACACACAGAGACACACAGAGACACAGAGGGAAACACAGAGACACACAGAGACACACAGAGACACACAGAGACACACAGAGACACAGAGGGACACACAGAGGGACACACAGAGACACAGAGGGACTGACAGAGGGACACACAGAGGGACACACAGAGACACAGAGACACACAGAGATACAGAGGGACACAGAGGGACACACAGAGGGACACACAGAGGGACACACAGAGACACAGAGACACACAGAGATACAGAGGGACACACAGAGAGACACACAGAGACACACAGAGACACAGAGGGACACACAGAGAGACACACAGAGACACACAGGGACACACAGAGATACACACAGAGACACACAGAGACACAGAGGGACACACAGAGACACACAGAGACACAGAGGGACACACAGAGAGACACACAGAGACACACAGGGACACACAGAGATACACAGAGAGACACACAGAGACACAGAGGGACACACAGAGAGACACACAGAGACACACAGAGACACAGAGGGACACATAGAGTAACAGAGGGACACACAGAGACACAGAGGGACACAGAGAGACACACAGAGACACAGAGGGACACACAGGGACACACATAGACACACAGAGACACAGAGGGACACACAGGGACACACATAGACACACAGAGACAGAGGGGGACACACATAGACACACAGAGACACAGAGGGACACACAGAGAGACACACAGAGACACACAGAGACACAGAGGGACACACAGGGACACACATAGACACACAGAGACACAGAGGGACACACAGGGACACACATAGACACACAGAGACAGAGGGGGACACACATAGACACACAGAGACACAGAGGGACACACAGAGAGACACACAGAGACACAGAGGGACACACAGGGACACACATAGACACACAGAGACAGAGGGGGACACACAGAGGGACACAGAGACACAGAGGGACACACAGAGGGACACACAGAGGGACACACAGGGACACACATAGACACACAGAGACAGAGGGGGACACACAGAGGGACACACGGAGTGTACAGAGAGAGCAGTTTGAGATGATTCTAATGATTTTCTCTCTACATCCCTCAAGACATTTCATTATTGAAATATTAATAACAAGTATTAGACTTTATGTTTTCTTTCACCTGCATCATCAATTAAGTTAATTGGCTCAGAGGTGAACAGTGGGCAGAGTCAGCAGCATTAATACAATCATATTGGTTTCCAGTGGACGCTTACAGCACAATAAAACTTATTGTTATAATGAATTATAGTGAATTACAAAAAAACATTTACACAATCCACAATGAGATTCACACGCCAATCAACTACCTTTACACTGTGTGTGTGTGTGTGTGTGTGTCGTACCTGGACTGCGCTGTGGCGTGTGGCGCTTATAGAAGCGTGCCGCTGCATTGGGTTTCTCTTGAGGACTGATACACACTCAGCGCTGTTAAACGACAAGAACAGCGTGATGCAGAGAGAGGGAGAGAGAGAGAGACCCGCCGCCAACCACAGGAGAGAATGAAAGACCAAAGAGGTAAGAGCAAACCAACAGGACGGTCAGACCTGAGCGCGCTCAGTCAACGGTTTCATAAAAGCCCAGCTGACACACACACGAGCATCTCTGTGTGACTCTGTTGTCTTTTGTCTCGGTTAAGATGCAAATCCTGCACATCTGTTGCGTGTGCGTGTGACAGTAGATTAACCTCTGACACACAGCAGGACACATCCACACCAGACACTACAAATTCAAGTCACCTTCAGACTATCTCTCTCTCATTCTCTCTCTAGATGGAATTATTTTATTATTGTTTAACGTTAGTTTGTGACCTCTCTCTCTGTCCTTGACATGTCGCCCTTCTCTTTCACTTCATTCTGAAATCACTGCCTTGTTCTCTTGTGCAAATGTTCAGCCTGTCTCTGACACACAGCACACACAAGACCGAGAGACAAAATTAAGATGTTTATAGAAAAGATAAGCGCGCACACACACACCGCACTGTGTGGTCCGATCTGAAAATATCAGCATTATTTATTCATGTGTGTGAGATCTTTGCTCCATTAAGGGTGAGCAAGAGATCTACAGAACCACACAAGGCTCTTCACACACACACACACACATTTTCATATACGCATTAGACAGATGCTTTTATCCAAAGCCACTCACATTTCATTATACTACACATTTGTATCTAAGTATGTACAATCCCTGGGATCAAACCCATGACCTTGGTGTTGCCGCTCTGAACACACACACACACACACCTAAAACAAAATCACCACAGAGACACACACGCTTACAACTACTTTATAACATATCAGCACACATGAAAGTCCATCTGTGATTTAAAATAAATAAACTTGTAAATGTGTTTTGAAAAATAGACGACAAACATAAACGCGCACACACACACAACAACAGGTGACCTAAAAAGAGCTTTTTCTTACAGACATAAGAGGTTATTTCATAACCACCAAAAGTGTGTGTGTGTGTGCGCGTGTGTGTGCGCATGTGTGTGTTACTGGTTATGTTTTCAAGATGAATGGCGTCACTGGCTGAACTGGTTTTACTTCTTATACGGTACACACCTCACAGAACACACACACACTCGCACACGTCTATGGTATTAGAGGTGTTTTTATTTCTTCAGAGGAAAGACGTCAATACTACTGGACACAAAACAGATGAATGATTTACAGAAAAATTAAACACAACAGCAGTGTGTGTGTGTGTGTGTGTGTGCGCAGAGTTCCACTCATCTCAACATGTTTTCTGTTTTATCGAAGACTCTTTCAGAAATACAGAGTTTGTTGAAATGATCCGCTGTGGTCATTCTCACCGTGTGTGTGTGTGTGTGTGTGTGTGTGTGTGTGTGTGTAACAGGTAGAGATATGTGACAAACAAGTCAAACATGATCAGTAGAAATCAAACACAATTAAGACAGAATAAAAGAAAGACAGACAGAGAGAGAGAGAGAGAGAGAGAGAGAGACAGGTTCTCTTACCTGTAGAGAGAGTAAGACAGGAGGCGTGTTGTCTGTCCTCATGAACACTTGATGTCCGCGTCTGAAAGATAAATGATACCCATCAGGACGTGCAGCAGTAACACACACTTCATTTCTCTCACACACACACACACACACACATGCGTCTGTGTGTCTGCACATGCATGCAACGGCATGTGTGTAAACGTGTTTGTTCTTACACGTCTCTTCCTCGTTTCCTTTCATGAGAGCTCATGTCAATCCCTTCTGTGTGTGTCAGATCAGCACACACTCACATCCACACACACACACACTCACTCACACACACTTGTGTTGTATGTCACAGAGGTGTGCGATCGAGCCCGCAGCAGAGAACACACTGACAGCAGACGCGCAAGTCAACCTCTCTTCTCTCTCTCTCTCTCTCTCTCTCTCTCTCTCTATTGACTGGAGGAAGGCTTGTGTTTGTGAGGTTCATCATGGTCCTAGAACCCTCAGTGTTGTTCTCAGTTTATTATAATATCTCACATCTCACATTTATTTGTGTGTCCTTCAGTAGCTCCATCTCATTTTATGCTGTACTGAAGTTAAATTAAATCATACCGTAATCCTAAAAATATCAATATACAAAAACAAAATGCTCATGAAACGCAGCAGATCATGTTCTTCTGACGAAATACATTCACTCGTAAAGCTAAGAACCTGATTCATATGTGATATCGCAAATGTCCTGAAGCTAAAGTCTATTGTGTTTGCGCAAAACTGTACAAACAGGTCGAGTAAACAATATAATCTCTAGGTTTCCGCAGACAAGCCACAACGATGTTATACAATTGTGTTTGATAAAGTAAATATAATGAATATAGAGCAAGTGTGACTGAGATCACGAGAGTTTCTCTGATATCATTGATTCTCACAGACGAAAGAGAAAGAGTATTTCTTCAGTCCTGCTCTTTTTTATCTGGAATTCATCAGAGAAAATGTTTGTTTAGATTGAATTAGACTGAATGAGTGTCTCTCTGAGGACATGAGATCTATAACATCAATCTGCATCCGATCATTTAAAGAAACTCTTCAGAGATTCACTTCAGGGTTTATTGATCTTTGAGATTCATTCCATCAGAACGCTCCAGCGTGTTAACAACACTCCACACTAAACATCATGTACGATAAACCTTTAACATGAGCACATGATGACAGAATATCTTCTGTATTTGATAAACAGCTTGTGTTTGATGGACACACTGAAACTCAACACGACACAAACAGAATCAATGATTCCTCTCACCACTCAATCATTACTATTGAATCCCTCAGGCATGAGAAACACACACACGCACGCACACACACACACGCGCACGCACGCACACACACACACACACACACACACGCACACAGAATCTTTTCAGATATCATTCAGTTTATAAATAAATGGCCATTTCTGACCTGCCAATAAATGACAAAAACACAAAAGCGTGTGTGTGTGTGTGTGTGTGTGTGTGTGTGTATTATTAAGTGACATGTGGATCAATCTTCCCACTGAGATCTGTGGTTATGAGATTACAGCACCCAAGAGAATACACACACACACACACACGCACACACACACACATCTGATCTGAGCACATAACTCACAGTGTGTTTAATCATGACGACACGTTGAGAAGAGAACAGTTACCTGTGATTACAGCTGTGCATTACCTGCAGCAACACACACAAACACGAATGTGCGCAGATAATGACACACACACACACACACTCACTAAACCATTTCAAAGAAAAGAGATATTACACCAGATGGGTGGCCACAACACACACACACACCGATGATGAAATGTCATGTGTGTTTTCTGATAACTGTACACACTAGATCAGATTCAATTAGTCTGATTTATATTTGTCAGTTAAAATCTGAACATTTAATTGTCTGCTTTCATTATTTAACACAACAAAACAAAGACACAGTCCTTTAAACAACACACACAGTAGATCCACTGACAAACCTCCATCAGCCTTAATATTTCAGCAGTCACTCATTCATCATAAAGACTAACCTCACAACACATCTACTACTACCAGACCAAACACACAACCGCACACACATGAGCAAGATCATAAACACTGACATGGCAGATCAACTTCATCCCAAACTATTGGACACAACATTGTCTCATTCCTCATGTCAGATTAAGAGACGATAGGAAATATTTCAACAGTTTAATATTCATTGGTCTCACACTACAGGCAGATTTAAAATAATCTAAACAAAAACATGTTTGTCAGGAGGATACTGTGTATTTATTTGTGACATGTTCTTTAAATAACTGACTCTTGCCTGTGTGGTTTTATTGTGTCGCAACGGCTTTAACAAAAACCCTGTTTTCTCTTCCTATTTTACAGGAGAAAATGCTAAATAAATGTGCTAATTTAAGAATCTTGTGGTTAACTTTAAAAACTACTGCTAGAGAAAACCAGCCTACAGTACAGATACTGTATGTGTCCCTTTTACTGAGATCCAACTCTCGTGCCCCGGCCTCTCATTTATACATTTAAACCTTGAACCAGAAACACATATTCATATTATCAGACCACGATCCCTTTATCACACAGACAGTCAGAACAGCACGAATATATACAGTATAAAGAAATATAACTTACTGTGACATTATAGAGATGACCGACCACACAAACACACTTCACTAAAGTCACGAGATGTGTGTGTGTGTGTGAGAGAGAGAGAGAGAGAGAGAGGAAGCCCTTATGGTGACCTGGAGACTAGAAAGGAAACGACTCATCTTTAAACACACACACATATAGCCAAACATACATACATTCACACGCCATCACACATACATGTACACACGCACACATACATACTGTATATACACACGTACACGTACAAACACACACTTTGTATATACACTATCACACATACACACACATAGGCAATTACTCAAGTACGCACACACACACAAGCACGCACACACATACAAACAAGCGCGCGCACACACCATCACACATACACACACAAGCGCACACACCCAATAACACTACCCACACACAAGCGCTCACACACAAACGCAATCGTGCACACACAAACCATCACACACACAAGCGCACACACACACACACACAAAGGCAATCGTGCACACACAAACCATCACACACACAAGCGCACACACACACACACTTCCTGCAGGCTCTTCACTACAGTAAAGACAAGAGTCTTTATCACCAAGAGATATAAACAGGACAGACACATGGAAGAGTGAGTGAGAGAGGCAGGTGGCATAGACATTATGGGATGTCAGAGTCACCACCTTGGCACTGTCAGTCATCTCCATGACAACATCATGACCCGGAAATAGACACACACTCACACACGTTTGTTTGTTTGGTCCAAGTGCATAAATCAAGCAGACGTGAGCAGATAAAAGACGCCATGTAACGTTAATCATCGATGATGTCATCCCAACACATTTACATGATCTCACAGATATAAGGAAGAGCCTACATCTGAAGCTCAGGTCCTTTCATTCAGCAGCTGACGCTTTCTTCACACACGCCGGAGGAATCTTTCATTTACTGAAGAGCCCAAATCTGCAGCTCCTTCACATCATGTCACAAATTAATAACTGCTGAAAAAAGAGATTGTGTGTGAGCGTTGCTAAGTAACCATGAGCGTGACAGAATGAGCGCGCTGACACGTCTCCCAAACACCATCTCGCTCAAAAACACACTGAAAAGAGTTACTGAACATGACCTTCATTTACTTTCACTGACGGCACTGATGGAAATCATCATTTCAAAACAAATAAAACAATAAAGAGTGAGTGCCAACGGACAATAAATGAAACACACACACACACACACGTGAACGTCGTCTCTGTCTTGTTCTCCATTATACTCAAAAGAAGAGACGTGGAGAGACATAAGGAGACAAAGTGAGACAGCGGCAGTCGTCTCTGCTCGCTGAGAAAGTGTCACAAACAGAACAGAGTAAAAACACAACAATCAGTGCAAAGATGTGTTTATAGATGTGTGTGTGTATGTGTGTGCGTGGGTGTTTGTCGAGTGTGCATCGTATGAAAGAATAAATGTGAGGATGGAGGAATGAGGGGGTGTATTATGGCCTGGATCTCCGTGGCAACATGTAGAAGATTCTACTGCAAAGAAACCTGTAGTTTGATCCAAAGACCGCCTGAGAATCCAGAGAATACACACTGACCTCTAGTGGACATCACACACACTTCATCAGAAGTCATCTTCAGGTTTTCACTGATTTACAAACCTTGTTGAAGCAAATGAAGAGTTTGATCCTAAACTCCGTTTAGAAAGGCATTATGTTCTTTATTATGTTTTATTGTGTTAGTTAGCTGTATTGTGACTTAACTGCAGTTTTATTGATATTCATTGGAATGCACAGATAAAAAAAGCTTTTTGGAAATAAACTCTTCAAATATTTGATAACGTTCTGATATTATTACTGTAATTTTACAGATTTTTACATAAACCCTCAATGAATCAGAATATTTTCATGTTTATTTTCATATAGTCAAAAAACGTAACATTACAGAAAAAGACAACACATTTATAAGACAACAGAGGAGGGAGGTCATTTTATGGGGGAAAAATTTATTTCTAGCGCCTCTGTCTCTCTCTCTCTCTCTCTCTCTCTCTCTCTCTCTCTCTCTCTCTCTCTCTCTCTCAAAAAAGCTTTATTGGCATGATAAAAAAGTGTTTTACATTGCCAAAGCAGGAAGATTAAATATAAACATAAACAAATATAAACGTCTCTCTGTCTCTGGTGTCATGTGAGCATGTAAAGGGCATGTAAATGTGTTTTACATCATCAGCGCTTGACCTGAGGTTTGTCTGACGTCTGTGTTTTATAATCCACTGCAGCGACCTGCTGGGATTCTGGGAATATTTTCATCCAGATTCTACTACATTCCTCAGGGAACTTCACAGCTCTTTCCAAAACACTCATGACAAAAGCAGAAATGAAAGAGAGCGAGATGAGTGAATGAATCTGACATCATGACTTTTACACAATATGAGATTTAGGGAATTAAAGAAATGCTTTCTTGTGTCGCATTAGGATTAAACTGAAGGTCTGAACATAACTACGTGTTGTCACTTAAAGCCCTCAGAAACCAACATTTATAAAATCACATAACAATAAGATGAATGATGAAATAATACAAATGCACCACACACACAAAACCACCTTCAAATTATTCCTCAATGGTGCATGCGCTCGCACACACACACACACACACACACACACACAGACGCGTGCGCACATGAGTGAGTGAGTGTGTGTGTGTTGAATTTTCGGTCGTATAACCCTGTAAGCAGAAAAGGAGGATTTTTGGATGGGAAATATGGGTGTTTTTTATAAAAAAGAAGAAAGTTATATATGAACGACATGACAGATCCTCTGTATCTCTTACTTAACCAAGAGCTCAGTAATGTAATGTACTGGCTGTTATCTCAGAAATAATAAAGTAAGACATTACGTTAATATGTCATGAATAGGCAATTTGGTTTAATCATAATGTTACATATGTTACGAAAATATACATTTATTTTTAATTTGACAAAATAACCCGTCAAAATGATTTGCTGCATCCGGGTTACCATGTGTTATTCGTTTTGAGAGGTTGTTATTTGGGAATAACGAACCTGCAAATGTTGCGACTGGCCAATCAGAATCAAGCGTTCCAACCAGCCGTGTGATAAGACTGGCCAATCAGAATCAAGCGTTCCAACCAGCCGTGTGATAAGACTGGTTAATATTGAATAAAACATCAACATCCAAATCATTTCAGATTAAATCAATATTTCACGTCTGTTTTTTGGGTGTCATGTCATTAGAATGATGATGTTTCTCTCAATTGTAAGGACAAACATCTGGGATTGTTTTACGTCTCAGTTATTTCCCTTCACACACTTCGTTCACGCTTATAAATGTCTCAATACGGTTACGATCATCGTCTAATCTGTGAAAATAAAGCCAACATCATTTATTATAAAGACAGCACATACAGTACTGATGCTTGCTTTGAAATGAAACATGTTAGTGTTGTTATTGTAGCGAGTGAGCACTATTTGTCATCTTATGCAAAAAAAAAGTCCTTTATGCAAATCCTTTCTCACACAAATGATGTGTCATATTAGCAGTGTGTATTTCTCTCTTTTGTTAAATGTTATAATCGCTTACACACACACACTTTAATTTCACACAGAGCATTTGAAGAATGTTTCTAAATCTGTAAAGTAGTTAATAGCTTTCAGTGAAGTGATTAAAGACAAAGAGAGCAGCAGAGGCTTTCTGTTTGAATCTTCTCAAACTTCTGAAGGAGAAACTAAAACAAAAGAGTTCATACATCCTCACAATCTCTCCATCTGAGGTCATCTGCTGTTACATCAATACATTGTGTAGTGTGTGTGCATGAGTGTGTGTCTGTGTGTGTGTGTGCGAGTGCGTTTGTGTCTATGCGAATGTACCCAACTCATCCACTTGGTTTTGGGTTGCTTAAAGAACCGTTCAGTCAAAGATTATTATAGAATATATTGTATAGAACCTATTTTCACTACCAAGAAAACTTGGAACCATTCAGCCAAAAAGTTTTCTTCAATTCAATTCTTTTTAAGCATATAGTTTCGTTTTGTGAGATTTGTGTTTAAAAGAAGACACAAACTTGTTCAATGTTCTCTGAACAATACATTTTGGACAAATAAAGTCATTCAACAACATCACCAGAGGATGCTTTACAACACTCACTAGATAGACACTATAAATACACACACAGTCTAACAGTCAGATTAAACAGCCAATCAGAACCCTGCTGGTGTCAGAACTGTGAGAGAAAAACACACACATTCATAATTCATGACCGATACACGAGTGAATATGTTTGTCATATTATCATCCTGTTACACACACTGATGTATTACATCATTTATTATTGATAGAAGAGTGATCAGGTCATGTGATGTTGTGTCTGAATTATGAGAAAAAACACAAACCTGTGTAAACTCATCACTATTCATCAGGACTCATCATTATTCACGACTAATTATTATAGGAGCACAACTGTCAGAAAAAATCAACATAAGCAAGAAACCACAGAGAGGCTGCGTGGAGGAATGATTATTCATGTGTGTGTGTGTGTGTGCCGTGTGTTTCCATCAGTCTCTGCTGCTGTAAGTTATAAATGATACACTCCACAAATGTATAACTCCATATATATGCTTGTTGAGTTTGAATAATTCATGCGTTTCAGACGCCAGAACAAGCTGACAAAAGATTCACCAACACTGTCAATACACATCCTTCACTTCATAAAAGACAGAGAGAGTGGCAGAGAGTGAGAGAGAGTGAGAGAGAGAGAGAGAGAGAGAGAGAGAGAGAGACAGAGAGACAGAAGAGAGAGAGAGAGAGAGAGAGAGAGAGAGAGAGAGAGAGACAGAGAGAGAGAGAGAGAGAGAGAGAGAGAGAGAGAGAGAGAGAGAGGAGAGAGATGAGACGAGAGAGAGAGAGAGAGAGAGAGAAGAGAGAGAGGAGAGAGAGAGAGAGAGACAGAGAGAGAGAGAGACAGAGAGAGAGAGAGAGACAGAGAGAGAGAGAGAGAGAGAGAGAGAGAGACGAGAGGAGAGAGAGAGAGAGAGAGAGAGAGAGACGGGGAGAGAGAGAGAGAGAGAGAGAGAGAGAGAGAGAGAGAGAGAGAGAGAGAGAGAGAGAGAGAGACAGAGAGAGGGAGACAGAGAGAGGGAGACAGAGAGAGAGACAGAGAGAGGGAGACAGAGAGAGAGAGAGACAGAGAGAGAGAGAGACAGAGAGAGGGAGACAGAGAGAGGGAGACAGAGAGAGAGAGACAGAGAGAGAGAGAGAGACAGAGAGAGAGACAGAGAGAGAGACAGAGAGAGAGAGACAGAGAGTTTTGGTGGTTTTGGTTATAAATATGAAGTCAGTCACCTGTATGAAAGGCCCATTAGTTGCTGGGCAACCACTGAAAGTCTGCTGTAAAACCCTCTCACTGATGCAGCACTCTGTGTGTGTGTTTGTGTGTGTTTGTGTGTGAGTGTGTGTGTTGCCTCTCTCCGTCTCCCCGGGAGAAACTCAGAAGAGACATCACATCCACACACGTCACCGATTGGCTAATGGCAGAAATAAGTGATGATGTCATAATAGTTTGAGCAGGTGACTTCACACCTCATTCCACTGGATTCCATAAAGAAACAAAATTACATGTCAAACACAAATGTGTCTCCCTCATTCACTTCATTAACACAACACATATCAGCACAGCCATAACCTTTCACAACCGTGTGTTTGTGTGTTTCTGTAGCCTCTCCCTCAAATATAAACATACAATCCAAATCAGTATCTCAGAGTCTTTAACAAACCCAGGAACCTCTGCTCACTGTTTTCTGACGGCTCTGTGATGCATTTCACCTCATGAATTTATCATTCAGTCCATTAAAGTTTAAATATTTCCTTTAGACACCTACACACCTACACATCTGTATCTACATCTACAAACCTATACATCTGTATCTACATCCACACCTACACATCTACACTAACACATCTATATATCTCTAAACATCTACACCTCTGCACATCTACATATACACTTCTACATCTATATACACACCTTCACATCAATAAATCTACACCTACACATATATACATCTAAACCTACACATCTGGATAAGCATAAACACATCTATACATCCACACATACACATCTACACCTACACATATATATACATCCACACATCTACACATATATACATCCACACATCTACACATATATACATCCACACACCTACACATATATACATCCACACATCTACACATATATATATACACACATCTACACATATATACATCCACACATCTACACATATATACATCCACACCTACACATATATACATCCACACACCTACACATATATACATCCACACATCTACACATATATACATCCACACATCTACACATATATACATCCACACCTACACATATATACATCCACACATCTACACATATATACATCCACACATCCACACATATACATCCACACCTACACATATATACATCCACACATCTACACATATATACATCCACACATCTACACATATATACATCCACACATCTACACATATATACATCCACACATCTACACATATATACATCCACACCTACACATATATACATCCACACATCTACACATATATACATCCACAGATCTACACATATATACATCCACACATCTACACATATATACATCCACACATCTACACATATATATATACACACCTACACATATATACATCCACACATCTACACATATATACATCCACACCTACACATATATACATCCACACATCTACACATATATACATCCACACCTACACATATATACATCCACACATCTACACACATATACATCTACACATCTACACACATATACATCCACACATCTACACATATATACATCCACAGATCTACACATATATACATCCACACATCTACACATATATACATCCACACATCTACACATATATATATACACACCTACACATATATACATCCACACATCTACACATATATACATCCACACCTACACATATATACATCCACACATCTACACATATATACATCCACACCTACACATATATACATCCACACATCTACACACATATACATCTACACATCTACACACATATACATCCACACATCTACACATATATACATCCACACATCTACACATATATACATCCACACATCTACACACATATACATCCACACATCTACACATATATACATCCACACATCTACACATATATACATCCACACATCTACACATATATACATCCACACATCTACACATATATACATCCACACATCTACACACATATACATCCACACATCTACACACATATACATCCACACATCTACACATATATACATCCACACATCTACACATATATACATCCACATCTACACATATATACATCCACACATCTACACATATATACATCCACACATCTACACATATATACATCCACACATCTACACATATATATATACACACCTACACATATATACATCCACACATCTACACATATATACATCCACACATCTACACATATATATATACACACCTACACATATATACATCCACACATCTACACATATATACATCCACATCTACACATATATACATCCACACATCTACACATATATACATCCACACATCTACACATATATACATCCACACATCTACACATATATACATCCACACACCTACACATATATACATCCACACACCTACACATCTGTACATCCACACACCTACACATCTGTACATCCACACCTACACGTATATACATCTAGTTGTGGCCTGGTGGTTAGAGCGTTGGGCTTGTGATCAGAAGGTTCTAATCTCAGTGCCAGCAGGTCATGACTGAAGGGCCCTTGATCAAGACACCTTACCCCTGATTGCTCTGCAGTAATGTGACACTGTATAAAACTACTTGTAAGTCGCTTTGGATAAAAGCATCTGCCAAATGAATAAATGTAAACGTATTCATTAAATGTTTTGGTTTGCGATCTCTAACCCAGAATAAAAGCTTCTCCGGAGCAGGTTAGCCGTGTAGCCGTTCAAAACCAATCCACTTTTCTAGAGCCCAAAACTGCTCAAACTAAACACAAACTTTCCCCAGTAAAAACCCAAACCAGCTTTGTGATACAGGCCACTGCTCACTTAATATAAACAGCCCACTTAGATCAATAGGATCAAGTCAGTTAGATATACCGAGGGTTCACTCTAAACAAGGTGAATCCACTTTAAGCTTTTATGCCGCCAGTAGCTGGAATCAGCATCCAGAAGAGATCAGATGTGCCAAAACATTATCAACATTTAAATGCAGACTGAAAACTCATCTGTTCAGCTGTGCATTTACTGAATGAGCTCTGTGCTTTGTCCCAACTGACTGCACTATATTTGATCTATAATCAGTTTATTCTAAACTGTTTTAATTAACTTTTTTATCATTTTAAAGGTTTTTATTTACTTGTTCTATTGTTGTAATTATTTTATGTAAAGCACTTTGAATTAGCATTGTGTATGAAATGTGCTATATAAATAAACTTGCCTTACCTAACACATCTAAACGTCTACGTCTACACATCTATGCATCTGCATCTACACTTACACATCTCTACACATCTACATGAACACATCTACACATCAGTCCGATTTCTGGGATCATATATGTTCAAAAATACTGGCTAAGAGAAATATTCAAACAAATACGTATATCGTCAAAGGGCTAAGTTTATGGAATAATGGTGATAAGCAATTGAAATAGTGTAGTTCAGTTTGTACATTAAAAAGGTTTAACAATGTAGTAGTAAATTCTTTAAATCTGGACTTCTTCGTCTACTCGTGTACACATCATCTGTAAAGTGAGTTCAGACAGGTAGAGGATTTCCATCATTTCTTTATCCGTGTAACAGCCTTCACACACTACGCAATCTTTCACCCATAAATCTAGAGGGATTCCATGCTTCTGTGCTTCAGAAATATAAAACATGTCTCCAGCAGGGATGAGATAGATGATCAAAAACATTTAACATGTAGGAACTGCTCTTCATGTTTCTCCTCATGAGACTAAAACACACCGTCACTAAACTCAAAGAAGATATTCAAATATCAAAAGATTTCATTAGCCAGTTTTCCCTCAGGGAGCAAACTTCTGACACACCAACACCAGAAATCAGTCAGAGGTTTGGATCCAAAACACAGATTCATCAACATGAGAACAAACAACAAATAAACGGGTTAAACTTCATTTACAACGGTCAATGTTAATTCTATCAATTTGAAGATGATGTTATACCGGCGGTTTCTTCGACAGGGTTTATAATGGCTTTAAAACAGCTGATCATGAAATAAACCAAGAAAAGTTCATAAAGAACAGTATGAGAAAAACAATGGAAGAGACAAAAAACTTTACTGAACACGAGACGTCTCTCTCTCTCTCTCTCTGTCTGTGTCACACACTAGCATCAGTTCTTTGTCCACTCACATGAGTTGTGTTGTTGTTGTTGTTGAGTTTTCTACAATGGTTCAATTCAACTGGGATGTTCAGTGACTCGAGCGTTCAACCATCACTAAACGAATGTGTGTGTGTGTGTCTCATCAACACAATGCTGTCAGTCACTGGTGTGAGGTCATCCTAGAGTTCACTTTTAATTTCACAGCTGAAACACACACTGAGATCATGACGTCTGTGACGCGCTGTCAATCATCACATTTATTACACAAATAAACATTAAAACACCACACACTATAACTCCAGTGTATAAACATGCTCTCATGACACAAGTGTGACACAATCACTCACATCTTATATTCAATGTAACTGCTGTCACACACACACTCTGACTCTTCCTCTGATGTTTGGTTCCATGTTATGATGTTCCATCTAAATCTATTTCAAATTTAACATAAATGTTTGGATGGAATTGTGAGAAAAACTGCACAACACATCTGGATTAAGATATACATTAACTGTTAAATGACCAATGAAACTTCAGTAATCTAACATATTAGTAGAGAAGGTCAGAAGACGCTCTTGAGATCTGCTGGAGAACACGAACACATCACATACTGAAAGAGACTCTTAAAGGCCCAGTGAAATCACTATGAACATTTTTTTCTTTCATTAAAAATAGGTTAGCCTTACGGACACCAATGAACTGATTCCCATTAAGAAGAGATAAGCGTCCAAAACATCTAGAAATTCCATGACATCATGCTACACTTCAGCTTCTTGTCAAAGTTCTCGTCCAATCAGATCCACTTTAGAATCGCACAGTTATTATATCCTACATGGTGATGTAAACATGATCTTAATTCCATGTTAGTGTCACGTGAGTCGCTGCAAGCTTCAGAGACACGAGCACAGAGCTGATCATATCCGTCGATCATACTCGTAAATCCGCCGCGAAAACAAACTACACAGAATGTTGTATGTTAAGGCTCTATAAAAAGAGATCAAACATCAGTGACATGCAGCAGTGTAAATAACAGGCTTCAAACGACACATCATTGCTATCACTGATCTTTTCAATAAACTTAAACACCGCTGTGGCTATCATGCCGTTAAATAAAGTTTTGTCAGGCTGACTGTGTGCCGTAAACGGTATGCTACTGGTTATTTCAAAAGGGGGCGGGGCCCCTGGACATGTCTCGCACTCTCCCCTTTTTTTAGTCGAAATTGACCTTTTTCACGTTTCCGTGTTTCTCAGGAGCAGAAGTGGTCATAGATGGGTAAATGTCTGTAGCAGTGAATGAGAGACTAGCACAAATATATGCTTTGCATGAAAAAAGTCAGTTTCATTGCGTCCCATGGTGTTTCACTGGGACTTTAACCTGATGTTCTGACTCGGACACATGTAAACTGAATCTGAAATATGACTGAATCCGGAAACCTTTAGACAGAAAATATGAGATGATCTAATCTTCTCTATAGGAGGGTCCTCTCTGTTTGTACTCTTTACACTAACTTTTTTCATATGAAAAGCTCCTGTGAAACAATGCGACATTGTAAAAAGCTCTATATAATGAAGCTCGACTTCAGAAAACAAGAACAGACCGAGAGTGCGATCGGGACAAGCAGGTGGAGTTTCAGTAATGTGAGCAGCGTTCACTAAAATAAACTCGCAGAGAAACACAAGAATCTCAGACGAATGATAATGATGATGAAGCTGATCAGCTTCTGCTACACAACTACACACATCAGCATCTGCTATACACACACACACACACACAGAGAGAGAGAGAGAGAGCTCGTATTTCCTCCCATGTGATCATAACATCACTGAACTCACACCAGCACGTGCTCGTTTGCTTGATGTGGTGCTGATGCTGCGACGCGACGCGTCTGTCTACGCTGCGGTCCTGAGCGTTCGCGTCGTGACGCGTGTGCAGCGCGTTACTCACAGTTCTGATGTCGCCGCGTT
>NC_136782.1:22257076-22264576 GCF_947034865.1 Barbatula barbatula
TAACACTTCTGCAATAACAACTGATGCTTTTGTTGTTTTATTTTGCCTTGTTGTGCAGCACTGTCGAGTTTTTTGCCAGATGGGATCTGGAATCCCCTGGTTAGTCCTGGTTTCCCTCTGAGGTTTTTTTCTCCTCCAATGGAGTTTTGGGTTCCTCGCCACCGTTTGCAGACTGTTTTACACTGTTTGCCTGGCCGGGGGGATGCTAGAAATGTATAGTTTTATTTAATTAACACTGCATATTGGAATTTATAGTCCGTCTGATATTTAACCTATATGTTTTACTTTTAGTCAATGTTTTCTTGTACAGCTGCTTTGTAACAATGAAAATTGTAAAAAGCTCTATATAAATAAAGCTGACTTGACTTGACGCAATACTGAGACAGGCACAGATGCTAGGACAGATTCTCAAACTGCTTTCACATCTGGCCAAACAGTTGTCAAGTCTCCAAACTGCAGAATCATGTCGAAGAGAATTGAGTGAATCATGATCAAACTAAGTAACTTCAAAATACGATCAGTTTAAAGGTGAGTTTGTAAATTTAACAACACGTTTGCATTATACTAATTTAACATAAGCTATAGAATTATATTTACGTGAATTTAAGTGAAAAGTAGTGACTTGTGGAGTGTTTTTTTGGGAGACAGAGACAGAGAGAGAGAGAGAGAGTGTTTCTACTTTGGTCTTGTTGCTGCCACAGTGATTTCTCATTTCAGGGTCACTATGGGAGTCTGATGTTGAGAGAGAACACACACACACACTGAACACACTGGTGTGGATGATAGTGTAAGGTATTTTCCCTACATGAGGTTTAAGGGGGTAAATCATTCTTTCTACCCCCTCCCATCTCTCTCAAATTACCCCTCTAACCCCTGCAGATACCCCACAACACACACACACTGGTCTAGACGTCTCCTTATATTTCACAGGCTGGGAATATTCTTAAGTGAGTTCTCAAATATTTACTTAATTTTTCTAAGAAAAAAAGGGCTTTGTCAGTGATTATACTATAAGAGTAATTTATCTTAATTTCTTAATAAACAAATGATCGATGTTCGTCCAGAGCAACCCAGAGAAATGTTCTTAATAGCCACGCGCTGATCTTAAGACAGAAATCATTCAGTCTGATTTAAACAATATGCTTTGTTCCTATAATTTAAACATTCATACATTCTGTATCTACATACTGTACCTCAATTCAACAACATTTTGCTAATATCAGTAAGTGAATGATCATGACTGAAAGACAGAACTGTGCAGCTGAAGAAGTTTAACCAGAGGAAATGATTCATGATTTATCAGCTATAATATATCAGCCTGAGTTGTATTATATGGCCAATAATTTGTTGTGCATCCCTAATTTATACTATAATAACTATTTCATTATTGGGTTCTACATTTTTGTTTAACCTGACTATAGTAAGTATTAAAGTGTACTATAGTGTTTACTACAGTATAAATTAATTAATTAAAGTAAAAAATGTGTATCTGGTTCAAATTAAGCAGACTTTTATTTTGGCAGGTTGTCGCAAAGATGCTTGAGGTTTGTAAAATAGAATTTTGTGTAAAAAAGTTAATGTCCTTGTAGGGCTGGGCGATATGGCTTAAAAAAAAAATCTCTGATTTTTTCACAACAAACCCGATTTTCGATTTTAATCGATTTATTTTTTCTATTTAAAAACAAACTACAACTGACAAAGAAATTGCTCAAAACAAATGTACTCTTTATTTTGTTCTGATTTTCCTTTATGCAGTTTAATCTAAATTTCCCATTGGGTCATGAGTGTAACAGGAAACAAGCCTTTAAACATGCTTATAAACGAGATGGCAGGCCCTGCCATTGTTAACAGTGAAAATGTAGCTTATCAGTTTTCTAATAACCTCAAACTTACAGTGACACAATGCACCTTCAAAATAACTTAAAATATGAAAAAATAATTTAATTGTGTCCCTTTTTGGTCAAATAAATGTGGCAAAAATGACTAAATTAGATTGTACAAAAATACATACAGCCGTGGTATTCATAAAGTGCAAACAAAACTTTAAACAGTTTTCCTGAATCCCTGAAATTGTAAAAAAAATGAAACATCTACATCCATTACTTTAGTTTCAACATTCTTCATTTACACATTTTTAGCCAGGAAGACAAGCCTGTCTACTACTACCTCTGGCTTGAGGCATGCCCGCTTACATGTAACAATGCCCTCTCCCACACTGAAAAGCCTATCTGATGGGGCACTTGTAGCAGGGACAGACAAGTGTTTTTTGGCCAGATTACTGAGCCTTGGGAAGTTTGGTTCGTGACGCTTCCACCACTGAAGTGGATCAGTGTCTGGGTGTGCCGCTACCCTCTCAACAAAATCCATGTCGCAATTAGACGAGAGCCGCTTGCCAGAAGCCCCTCCCATGACGCGTATTTCACTCACGAATGGCGCGAATTACACGCGCAAATGGCGCGAATTACACGCGTGAATGAAGCGAGTAAAATCAAAATGTTCAAGCGTCCAACTACTCGCGAATAGCGCGTTTTATTCGCGCAACTCGCGTTTGGTGTGAACACTCGAGAGCGTCGGTCGTAGAAGTTAAAGAGAAAACCGATTTTCATTAAAAAAAATCGCCCTAAACGTCAAATTCGAGTTAATCGATAAAATCGATTTATCGCCCAGCCCTATGTCCTTGTATAGTAAGATACAGTAAAATCCAAGACTGTCACACTTGCAACATGTTAAAGTGCGCAACTCATTTACTCATAGACACGCAGAACAGAACGTTTTCCCTCATCGTGCAGATCAGGATTCTAGATAAATTGACTCAATGCAGCCGGAAAACAAGTTTAAATCGCAAAAACTAAATATAAACTAAAATAAATAGCAGTGCACCATTAACCTCACACACAAACATGCACAACGACAAACACACTTCACACAAACAAGTGGCTCTGTCGAATGCACATGCCAAACTGTATCGCACGAGTGCAACACTATTACATTTATACAGATTTTTCATATATCATATATGTCGCACTGTACACACACACTCACAATTTTCTGTATGATGTGTAAAAGAAAACATTTCTTTATTTTATTGTATCAATTCATTATTTTATATCAGTAATTCAAATGTGATTGTGATGAACGGCTACAGTCAAGCTTGCTGATAATCATGTAATGATCTTTTAACCTTCATATTGAATGAAACAAAAACTATCAAATCTGTGTTCCATTGTTTCTTAAGTTCACTGTTCATTATATCAGCAATAAGTCACAGAGACACACAAATGACTTTTTCCTAGACAACAACACGCATGAATGCACAACAAATCACATTCATTCATAAATACACAGCCAAACTGAAACAACCTGTAGTCTTCCTTCCAACTATAAACATAAGATATGAAAGATAATAATCATTAAATATTGATGTACTGTCAGAACATATGGCCGTGGTCTCCGGAGAGAAATAATACGTTAGTTGAGACTCAATCAAAGTGCGTGTTTGCCGTATCACCACTTTCAAATTGATTTCACATTTATTTACCTTAAGAACGGCCAGATCGGCTGATTTACTCGTCTTTCATCCGTGTTATATGATGTGTAGAATTTAATCAAACTCTGAATGAGAGAAAGTTCATGTGCTGTCAGACGACCAGATGTTCCACCTTCCATCTTCTCAACTCTGTCCATCGTGTGAATGAATGAAGAGATGAAAAGAAAGAGAGCGAGAGAGCGAAAACTGGCAGTAAAACAGCTGAACGGGATTGTAAAGCAGACCACGTTCACACTGCAGCTAAATACGGGTGTCGCTTCTCTTCTGAGAGTTGAATTCTGTTCACAAACACTTCAGCTGTTTACATTTAATGACAATAAATCAACATGATGTGTACAAAACTACACGTCTCTCTTCTTCTTTACTGTTCTCTATTTTCATCAGCTACAGATGTCCAGATAACAGGCAGCAGTATTAGAACTGTATTATTATTATTATTTTATTTCAAGGCACCTATTATTAAACAATGAATAAAACTACAATACAAGAAACCATTAATACAACATATGATCTAACCGACAAAAAAGTTATCATAGACATTCAAACAATAAATGTAAAACAAAACATAATCGTTAAAACCATAAATAGCCCTAATCAATTGGTATAATCATCGAAAGCCTTCCTAAACAGGTTTTAAGATCTAAAAAGATTTTCACTTTCCCAAAAATCTTGGGGTAACAAGTTCCAAAGGTGTGGAGTGCCATAACTAAAGTTGTTAAAGTTATCAAAAAGAGTTTGGTTCCAAAATGAGATTTTTTCATGTTTTTATTGTGTTCATGTGTTAGTAGCTATATTTATATTTTTTAGTTATTGTGGCTCAAAACAAAACCAACCAACTGCAGTTGGATCGATTTTACTTGGAATGTTGATTTATAAAAAAAACGGAGTTATCTCATTTTGGGACCAAACTCTTCATATACTGCTAGCTGGTTTACTGTAATTTTACAGAATTTTCCTGTTCGTTTTTTTACAGATTCTCCACGTATAATGTCAAAATACCCTAATTTTACAGATTTTTACTGTTACGTAAAAAACGACGTAAGACCGCAAATGTAGAAGAAAGATGGAAGACACGTGTTATTTCATGGTTTATTTCTAGCGCCCCAACTGCAGGGAAATCTTTGTGTTTTATTACAGGATTTTTAAAAATACGTCAAAAATGTATAATCACAAAAAAATAAATTTTTACTTCTGGTCCCAGCTGCCAGAAAACAAATTTTTCTGCTGGATTTTTTTCTGTGATATTTGATCAACAGGTCAAAGGTCAGAAGTCATGAATGTTGTACAATAGCTGTATGTTGTATTCAAAAGGTTGTTTTACATTCACAGGTCAATGACCTCACGGTCCACCTGTACCTGACGATAATAACCAGCTACATATTAGTCGACTGAAGCATACGATCCTCTGACATTAGTAAAGTAAATCAAATGTTTAGAACTTTGAAGTGTGTGCAACAGTAGTTGTGTAGTAGAGGATTACACAGGCTCCTAATGTCATTGATTCTCACATCCGGCTACAATAATATTCACACTGCGGCTAAACAAAATGATCAACTTAAACATAACTACATTCTGACGATCACTACACTCCTGAGATTACATCACACTGATGATCTATAGATGATGACTCCAGCTGATCACACCAATGACACACACACACACACATACAGTCTCTCTCTCATTATACACAATCTCACACTACACACACTTAGACACAAACGCACACAATCTCGATTGCGCACAAACGCTTATTGACACACTTATACACACACACTCAGGATTATTGAAGTGGCTTTTATATCTGATGGCTGTGTTCAGTGTTAATTGTCCCTCATTATGACAGAGTGATTCTACAGAGAGAGAGTGTGTGTGTTAGTGTGTGTGTGTGTGTGTGTGTCATTACAGTAGAATATAACACGCTGCTCTTTGTTTCGACAGCAGTATCATTTATTCGTGCACTCTCGGCTGAATGAGTTATTTACACCAGCACAAACAAATGATTCTCTGACTCATACAGGAATCAACATCAACACCATTCACAAATCAGCTCAGCCCATCACATCACGGCTAACTAGTTCACCAATCCCTCACTCTGATGTTTCTTTACATGAAGATCATTTCTTACTGGCTACATTTTCTCTTTTCTTATGGAAAACACTGATTGCTTTTCTCTCTGCAGTGTTCTGGAAAATAAGCTTTTTGGTCACAATTCTGCAGTATAGCAGTGATCGTGGTGTTTCTTGTTGAGCTAGTTTCCCTGTAGATCAGTGCTAGCAACACCAAGGAAAGGGTTCGATCCCAGGGGACTGCACATAGTCAGAAACAAATGCATAGTACAATGCAATGTAAGTCGCTTTGGATAAAAGTGTCTGCCAAATGCATAAATGCAAATGTAAAATTATGTGTTCAACAACACATAACTCTGTTTCACTGGCTGGCTGATTCACTGGACATCTGATTTCCTGGATGCTTGATTTCACTGATACACCGGGCGACTGATTCACCGTCTGGCTAATTGGACAAATGATTTCCTGGACGACTGATTCACTGGAGGACTGATTCACTGAACGACCGATTCACTGGACGACCGATTCACTGGACGACCGATTCACTGGACGCCCGATTCATTGGGGCGACCGATTCACTGGACGACTGATTCACTGAACGACCGATTCACTGGACGACCGATTCACATGACGGCCGATTCACTGGACGGCCGATTCACTGGGCGACCGATTCAATGGACGACCGATTCACTGGACGACCGACTCACTGGCCGGCCGATTCACTGGACGACCGATTCACTGGACGGCCGATTCACTGGACGACTGATTCACTGGACGACTGATTCACTGGCCGTCTGATTCACTAGCCAGCTGATTCACTGGACGACCGATTCACTGGACGACCGATTCACTGGACGACCGATTCACTAGCCGGCTGATTCACTGGACGACCGATTCACTGGACGAACGATTCACTGGACGACCGATTCACTAGCCGGCTGATTCACCTGGACGACCGATTCACTGGACGAACGATTCACTGGACGACCGATTCACTGGCCGGCTGATTCACTGGACGACCGATTCACTGAACGGCCGATTCACTGAACGACCGATTCACTGGACGACCGATTCACTGGACGGCCGATTCACTGGACGACTGATTCACTGGCCGTCTGATTCACTAGCCGGCTGATTCACTGGGCGACCGATTCACTGGACGACCGATTCACTGGACGACCGATTCACTGGACGACCGATTCACTCGCCGTCTGATTCACTGGACGACTGATTTCCTGGACGACTGATTCACTGGCCGGCTGATTCACTGGACGACTGTGCACTTTGCCAGTCAAAGCAAACAGACACACACTAGGGTTATTTTGATGGTGTGTGTGTGTGTGTGAGAGAGAGAGAGAGAGAGAGGAGAGAGAGAGAGAGAGAGAGAGAGTCAATTACACACACTCCTTCACAGGTTTATGATGTGTTTTAATTAAGATTCATTAGAATAGATATTTCTAATTAGAACACAATCCCCCTAAGACCACCATGATGAACCAGTCACTCAAACCCAGCCAGAGTTCACTGCAGCTCTCTCTCTCTCTTTCTCCACACTCCAGTGGACATTGACACTGCAAGAGTTTTTAAAACAGATGAAGTGCCTGATGAAGGCAGAATCATGTTCTGTTTCCACACCAATATATTTCTGATGTGTGTAAACACATTCAGTGTTTCCTTTAATAAATGCTGTTGATGAGAACATCTATAGGAGAAAGCCACTGAGCAAATCGTATTAATAAAATATTATTTATCTGAACTGACTAACTTTCATCATCCAGGAACATCCTGATGAATTAATTCAAGAGACAGAGAGAGAGAGAGAGACAGAGAGAGAGAGAGAGACAGAGAGAGACAGAAGAGAGAGAGAGAGAGAGAGAGAGAGAGAGA
>NC_136782.1:22277076-22286147 GCF_947034865.1 Barbatula barbatula
CTTCACTTTTAGGTTTGTCTTTACAGTTTTTCTCGATTGTTTACACACAAATATTGGTACTTGAGACACAATGACCACAACATGTAACTCATTCACCAACCCCCTGAACCAATTCTGCTAAACTACAAGCACAATTCCTGCTTTACACTCACATTGCAGTTCTAAAAGACACTTTTTTCAAAACACTACACACAATTCTCTGCATTTGGCACAATTTTCGGGCAGAAAAATCTCTTGTTTTCACAAGGAACACACTGCCATTCAAATATCCACACTGACTCATCACATGTGTAAACACCTGTCACAAACGCCTATACCCCTTCTCCAAGCTATGGAAGACGCATGTGGAGATATAGCAGCTGATGCTTTTCATGGCTGGACTGAAAAACATTGCTTGTGATGTGGATGAGGTGCTGTGGCCAGACCCAAAACGAAGAGAAGATGCAGCATAGTTTTTTTTACTGTAACTGTATACAGTCAATTCTTCTGTTGTTTTGTATGTACACCACTTTATGTGCAACTTTGCGTTGGTTGGGATGTACACTGTACATTGTTTTTTTTTGGAAAAATAAAATATATTTGTTATTGTGTGTTTGTGTGTTCTGACTATAAAATCTATTTTATATATATATATATATACTAAAAACATTTGACAACACAATTATATATGTACTGTCTGTAGTAAGTGTAACACTGAACCATATAAAGAGCAAAGTCGTTATGATGAATGGAGAAGTGTTTTACATTCATTATAGTGTTTTATAAAGAGCACATCAGTGTTCAACTGGTTCTTATAAATGTTTATTCATATGATGGTTTGTGTGTGTCATTTGAAAACAAAATACCATTTTGAGAAGAAAGAACATTGTTTTGAATGTGAAGTTTCATTTTGCAGGAGAATTAAGGGGTTTTGCCCATTGTGTTTGTGTTTTTTGATTTGTGTGTAGAGTTCTGAGAATATGAGGCATGCTTTCAGAAAATGTGTGTAAACAATTGAGAAAAACTGTAATATCTCAAGAGATCTAGAATGAGCTCTTGGGTTTGTCTTTTCTCATATCTTTCTCCATTACGAATCATTAAATCATTTAGTCACTTGTTGGTCATTTAATCTGGAAAGAGTTTGAACTACTTGAGATCATATTGAGATCTCTCATTTTCTAATGTAGACTTTGGCCAATCTGAGCGCAGGTTGAGACTATGATGAGATTGTTTTTGACGCGGCAGAGCAGACGTACTCGTGTCTTTTTTTAAGCAGATAAACACACGAGACGAAGCTGAGACGGATTTCTGAGCAATAACATTTTACTCTTTAAATCTGTATTTATGAGAAACACACTAAAAGGTGAGTGTGTGTGAGTGAGGGAGAGAGAGAGAGAGAGAGAGAGTGAATGAGTAATAGTATGAATGTGTTTGTAAGACAGGAAAAGAGCTAGATGTCTGATGAATGATGGTTTGAATAGAAAGTGACATTTTCCAGAGAAACACCTTCACAGATATCAGGTGTGTGTGTGTGTATGTGTGTGTGTTTGTGTGAGTGTGTGTGTGTGTGTGTGTGTGTGTGTGTGTATGTGTGTGTGTTTGTGTGTGTGTGTGTGTGTGTGTGTGTGTGTGTGTTTGTGTGTGTGTGTGTGTGTGTGTGTGTTTGTGTGTGTGTGTGTTTGTGTGTGTGTGTGTGTGTGTGTGTGTGAGTGTCCAGTGAAACAGATGAGAGGTGACAGGGTGAATTAACTCAGAAATGTAGATCCACACACACAATAACAAATGTAATGAATGCAAATCATTTGCTTTTGTCTCTTTTCACACACACACACACACACATTATCCATCAACGCACTTGTAGTTGTCTCACTCTTCAAACACACACACACAGACAGACTGTGGGATTTGGAAATGTGTGGTGAGGTCGGCTGGTAAAAACATTAACTTTACCGGATGGATCTGGGATCAATTTTCATAAATTGCCTTAAAGACACAAACACAAAGAGAAAGAGAGAGAGAGAGAGAGAGAGAGAGAGATTACTCGCCCTTAATCAAATGTAGGAGTAAAACTAAAAGAAAGATTTGAGAGGAAAAAAATCTCAGAAGATTTGATGGAGTTCCCTGTTGTCATTTAAGTATCAACAATTTTGTAATAATAATGATAATAATACATTTTTTTTTAGCCCCAGACATCACATCAGGTAAAACAACTAAATTAAATAATCCAATCAAGTAAAAGCAATCCTTAAATAAAACGATTTAAGAAGAGATTTAAAAGTCGCTAGTGAATTTGCATCCCTGATGTCACACATGGTGCGAAGCTGTGTCTTGAGAATAACTAAAAGACCAAACTGAGTACGCAGATTTCGACATGATGTGTAAGGCAATAACCAGGTCATGCAAAGCCTTAAATGTTAACATAATCAATACTGTACCTGACAGGAAGCCAGTGTAAGTAAGGAGAAATATGATCACCAGACCTGACCTTAGACAGAATTCCAGAAGCAGAGTTTTGTACATATTGTAGTATGTTAATGGAGGTTTTAGAAACTACAGGAAGAACACCATTACAATAGTCAATATGTGACAAAACAAACAAATGTATCAACCTCTCAGCAACTGAAAACGACAACATAGGACGCACGCTATATTTCTCAGATGGAAAAAAAATCTCTTAATTCAATTCAATTTTATTTACATAGCGCTTTTCACTATGTGCATTGTTCCAAAGCAGCTTTACAGGGGAAAATAAGAAAAAAACGAAAAACACAAAAGAGGTAAAACAAATTGCATGGTGTTTATATAACAAGTTAAATTATTTAAATTATTTAACTCTAAAGATGCCTCTAAAGATGCGTCTTTAGTCTAGATTTAAATTGAGCGAGTGTGTCTGATCCTCGAATAGCATCGGGAAGGTTATTCCAGAGTTTAGATGCTACGTATGAGAAAGCTCGACCCCCTTTGGTGGATTTAGTTATTCTAGGTGTTATCAAAACCGTATTCTGAATCAATGCACAACGTCCACATGTTGACCTGGTCTTGAATTAATACAATTCTGTGTCATCAGCAAAAAAATGATCATTAAGGTTAAGAGATCTTAGTAGCATATTAAATGTATATGCTGAAGAGTAAGGGACCCAATTCTGACCCCTGTGGGACACCAATATATATATGACAAACCTCAGAACTAAAGCCACCCAAACACACAAATTGGATGCGGGCAGTAAGATAAGACCTGATCCAATCAAGAACTGTCTCTGACAAGCCAAATACAGATTCAAGACGGTTAAGTAGCAATGCACGGTCAACGGTATCTAAGGCTGAGTCAAGATGCAAGAGAATGAGAAGGGACAGAGAGCCAGAATCAGAAGATGTTAGCAAGTCATTAGTGACTTTGACCAAAGCTGTCTTGATACTGTGCAATTTCCCAATCCCAGATTGATGGGGCTCAAATAGGTTATTTTAAATTAGATGGTTATTTAGTATGGAGGTGTAAATTAATGTATATTGTAGAGGTGAAATCATCTGGATTTGAGTAAATTTGATGAGAAATGTTTGAGTTGATACAGTTGATAATATTGACTTTTGATTGCAAACGAGACAAATCTGAGATCAGTTTGACACACTGAGTCGACATCTCTTCTCAAACTCGAATGAGTTTTGTGACATTTCCGACTCTTTTTCTCTGAGAAATATCTGAGACTTAGTGAAACTTTCGATCTACACTCCATTTTATCTCATTGATGTCTAGGAGAAATAACTGAGACATTAAAGAGATCTCCCCTGTGATTTTCTATTGGTGGAGAAAGTTTAGTGTAAGACATTTATTTGCCTTAGTTTGTATTTGTCTAGATAAAATTATTAGTTTTTCTAAACACAAACATGTAACTGTAGGCTCTTGATATTCTTTTTCAGATGTTGAAATCACTTGACATGTCATTGAAAAACACAACACAATGTTCAGTCTCCCTCTGTCTGATGTGCGGGAGCAAAACCAACAATTAAAAACCAGAGCAGTCGTGTCTCGTGTCAATAGCTGTTTAGCTGGAGATCGAGGCGACACGTTTCAGAACCCAATCATGTGTAAAATTGAGCTTACGTGCTTGATGTGGTGTGTGCATATGCTCTCAGAGAGTGTGTGTGTGTGGAGATCACATTATGTGTGTGTTGTGGTCCATTAGTTGGTAGCAGGTTTTCCTCTCTACAGGAGGTGAGCTTTGTCTGGCTGCCTTGACGCAGTTACCGGCGTGTGGTTGATGGGCAGCGAGTGCGTGTGTGTGTGTGTGTGTGTGTGTGGACCTGTTTGAATGTGGCTGAGCCTCTCGCTCTCCTTACCCACTCAAGTCACATCAACTCTCTCTCTCTCTACATCCATCAATCGCTGCTCCCTGGAGTCTCTCTCTCTCAGTGTCTCTCTCTCTCTCTCTCTCTGATCGATTGAGGCCCTTGAGTCATTGGCCGGTGTTTCTCTGATGCTCGAGTGTCTGAAATCAATCTAAACAACTTTAGGAAGGAGCTTTAGAAACACAATGAGAAACTAAGAGCCAAGAGCTTGTCATAAAAGACGGATTCACTCGCTTCTCTTTAATCAGGATTTATAAAACACTGCTGAATGCTGATTGGTCGATACAGCACTCCGGTCATGTGTAACAAACTTAACTGCACATGCGTGCATTGGTGGGCTGCAGACAGTTAACTTCTGGTACACATTCACAAACAATAGAGCGCCTGTAGATTATTTCGGATAACAATCATGAAGCGTTATTTGACTAAACTTGTCTCTCCAATATTTCGAATTTAGACTGCGAAACCAAGATCAACCGCTAGATGTCAGTGTACCGTAAGCTTTCTTTAAACGCGTCAAAACTACAGGACACATTCAACAACTTGTTTATTTAATAAAATGAACACACAACAAAATTCTACAAACCTTTTGTTTCATACAATTATGAGAAAGTTAACTGCAGTCCCAGCGGACGTTCCGATGAAGCAGTGTTCCATGAAAAAAACAAAGTTTGTCTTTCATTTCTAGAAAGGCTGTGCTGTATTTCCCGTCATGTGCAACATGTCTAAATCTCATCTCTTTCCTAACACAGGTCATAGTGAAAAGCTAAACAAAGGTGCATACGGCTGACCTACTACTGACCTTGAGGTTGAAGGTCATGAACTTTCTTTGATCCCAAGCCCTCCGTTACGCTCTGGTGACGTCATCATGTTTCACACCTTCCCAAACAAATCCAGGTCCCAGACGCCGGTGCCCATGGAGAAGACGTACTCTCTGACGGCGCATTACGATGACTTTCAGGAGATCAAATACAGCAGTCGCTGCAGCAGCAGCACGCTCAGCAACGGCGTCAGTTTGCATCTGGGTGGGTCGCTGGACCGTGCCGGGCGTGGCCGCAGTGGGAGGGATAAGTTAATGGGTGTGGCCGGTCCAGGGGGCAGTACCCCGGCTCGCTGGAGTCGGCGTGAAATCTGCCTGCTGTCGGCACTGGTCTTTGCCGCGGGGATGTGTGTTATTCTCGGCTGCATGCTGGCGCTCAAATTTCTGTCACTGGAGGCGCAGGACCCCGGGTGTCGGCAGGACTGCGTGAAGAGACGCTCGCTGCTCAGGGCCGCGCGCTTCGTTCAGGGAAACATCGACCCAAGCGTCCAGCCCTGTCACGACTTCTACAGTTTTGCGTGTGGGGGATGGCTCAGACGTCACGGGATACCGGAGGACAAAATGAGTTATGGAATAATCACAGCCATCGGAGAGCAAAACCAAGAGAAGCTGCAGCGCCTCCTACAGGCACCCATTCAGAGGCACGAACCCAACAGCGCCGAGAGAAAGGTCATGACACATACAGATTTTAGATTTACAATAAATTCTGGATATTTGAATATATGTTCGATTTTTTGTTAATTAACGGTCATGTTTTTTTTTTCAAAACTGTCCGTCTGAAACGTCTCATTAGTGATGTTTGCTAATGCAACGATTAGTTTAGGAGGAAAAAAAACTGCGTCCTTTTTAACGAAACTTTCTGTTAACAGGTGAAAGAATTTTATCGCTCATGCATCAACATGAAGGAAATTGACCGTCTGGGGGCGACGCCCATGACCGAGGTGATTGACAGCTGCGGTGGTTGGGATCTGTCTGGGGCTCCTCCCGGAGGGGCGGGGTGGGATAGTGGCTCCGCCCCTGTGAGGCCGGATTTTAATGAGATGCTGTACAAGACGCAGGCAGTGTTCAGCACGTCTGTATTCTTCTCTCTCACTGTGAGCGTGGACGATAAAAACTCCTCACGCAACGCCATACGGGTGAGAGAGAAAGTTTGCTATCAGAAGTGTCAGATCTTGATTTGAACGAAACATTTCTCGTTCAATTCTTCTATTTAATTTGTGTGTTCAGATCGATCAGGAGGGCTTGACTCTGCCGGAGAGAACTTTATATCTGGGTCAGGATGAGGACAGCGTGAAGGTATAACATCTTTCTTTCTCATCCTCATCTCTCCAGATTCTCTTTTGTTTTGTTCTGTCTGTCGGTCTGACTGACTGCCATCTGTCACACCCGTCTCCCGCTGTGGGCTCACATGTCGTGTCACAGCTGGAGATGATGTCACAGATGAGTCTGTGTTCTTTATTAATGAAGACACAGCGGTGTATCTGTCACGGCCTGATGACATCACACATTTATGATAAGAACACAATCACAATGTCTACAGCCTACCGTCCGTGTGTATTAAACAGTTAAAATTAGATATTCTTTTCTTTATTTCAATATTCATGAATCAAAGGCTGTACAGTAAATCTTACTGTGATGCATGAATATATTGTACAGTTTTAATCACCGTAGCAATAATCATATTTCTTTGCAGTAAGTTAAGTGAAGGTCAAGTTTGCTTCATAAAAACGATAGATTTTTCTTTTATGCAGAAAATCATTATGATATTAAGATTCTGTTCAATTTTGTTCATTTCCTGCCGTTAATATATCTAAACTTTATTTTGTGAGTAATATGCTAAAGACTTCATTTGGACAGGTCTTTTTCTCAATATTTTGACTTTTAATCAGTTGTATCTCGGCAATTATTGTCCGATCCTAACAAACCATATGTCAATGGTAAACTTGTTTATTCAGCTTTCAGATGATGTATCAATCTCTATATAGACAAAAGTTGTTGTCCAGGGTCACAAATAGGTTTGATTTCTTTCAGCTATAATGTTGTTGTGTGATATAACTCTGAGAGCCTGACAGAGTTGACGTTTTTATTATTGGTAACTCGCCGAGTAGTTCAGGGGGAAATGTTTGGCTGACGGGATCTTGTGATGTCATCATGTTGTTTTTTCTGGATGATGTCAGATTCTGGCGGCCTATAAGGCGTTGATGGAGAGATTGCTGAGCATGCTGGGAGCTCACAACGCCACGCTGAAATCACGAGAGATCCTTGACCTGGAGACAAGACTTGCTAATGTATGTATCATGCGTGTGTGTCCTTAAAATACAAACATTTATGATGTGCGTGTGTGATGTTGTGTGTTGTAGAGCTGTACAGAAGTTGTCATGTGTGTGTTTGTTTGTGTTTTTATTGGTCATAAGATCACAGTGTCTGAGTTTGAGGACCAAAGAAAAGACGTCAGCAGCATGTACAACCGCATCACTTTAAAACAGCTGCAGAGAATGTCTCCGATCGTGAGTACACACACTCATCTCTATATTGAGATCCACCTTTAGAGTAAATGTAATAAGGAATCTAACAGATGTCTGGAGTGGACGGATGTATATTTGCCATTGTGTAGCAACACAATGAGTCTGTTTGAGATTCTGGCACACAACACACTCCATAAAATAGTTTATAAGTTTAAATCAATGAGAAATGACTTCTGTTCTCTCTCTCTCTCTCTCTTTGTGTAGTTTCACTGGAAGCGTTTGCTGGATCGGATCTTTCATGATAATTTCTCAGAGGATGAAGAGATTGTAGTTTTAGCTTCTGACTACATGCAGCAGGTGTCTGACATCATCAAGACCACGTCTAAACGGTGAGGAGAGAGAGAGATGATGCGTGTGCGTGTCAATCTGTTTGTGTGTTTGCAGGAAAATATATTTTCTGTATCATCTGTCGTTTTTATATTTGCGGTGTTGGAGATTTCTCCTCTTTTTCTCTTTTCATAATAATACATTCGATCCATAATATTCTCACAATGACCCCTTGCTTCATAATCACTGTTATTAAAATCACCATGGTGATGCACGGCTCTCCCACCAATCGGCTTTCATCTGGCACGCCACGGGCGCGAGGAACGAGAAATGACTTTGATGTCTGTCTGTGCTCGTGGTTTGCTCTTTTTCTTTCTCACGTCATGCCTCCTGGAGTTTTGGGTTATCGAGGCGTCTCCACGGGCGTCGCAACACTTCATTCTCATCAAATCCTCTTTGTCTTGTTCTGGTGTAGAAGCGGCGCTTGAAGAAACGCTCCCCTGTAGGTCTTCATGATGCTGAATGTAAAATAAAAAGTAGAAATAGTTTTGTGAACTATTTAATTCTGTTCGTTCACCTTTCATCTTCAGACTGTCAGGAAAATATGACAGAGGTCCCAGCGTTTTATCTTTACTTCTATAAGTTTTCTCTGTCAAAACTACACTGTGTGTGCCATGAGGAAAAATACTCATTGATGAGATCTCTCTTATGTTTCGGTTATTTCTCCAAGACAAATGAAGAGCAAATGAAAAAGTTGCTAAAGTCACATGTGCATTTCAGATGTTTCTCCTGAGAAAAATTGTCATAAATCCCATGCGAGTTTGAGAAGCGATGTCATCGATGTGTCAAACTGAGCTCAGATTAATCTCTTCTGCAATCAAAAGTCAATATTAGTGAAGATCTCAATATCAGCTCAAACATTTCTCATGAAGTCTACTCAAATCCAGATATTTGACCTCTTCAATCTACATTCATCTACACCTCCAGACTCTTCTTGTGTTTAATTGAGAACTCCATTAAATCTTCTCCTCTGAGACTGTAAGTTTTCTGTGGTCTTGTGTGTCTGTTTTCAACAATAAATGTCATCACATGTGTTGATGTGTCATTCCAGAAGACGTGTGTGTGTGTGTGTGTTG
>NC_136782.1:22286347-22323973 GCF_947034865.1 Barbatula barbatula
ATCACAATTTGACATAAATCGCATTTACTATCATCTCCAACAAACAAATCACACACAACATGAGGTCAAAGAATCACCTCACGGTATTATTAGAAAATAATTATTTCACAGATATCTACACAAATACACAACAGAAGCTCACTGTGAATACTGCTGAATAAAAACATGTAACAGAATGTGTGTTCCTTTCATTTGTTAAGCAGACATTCTGAACTCAATACGTCTAAACACACACTCGGTGGAAACTGATGATAAACGATAAAACTGATGAAAAATCATTGTGCAAACTTAATGACTCGAGACACTAATGTCATCACATCACAAACATCCTTTTTACAACATCTATCTCCAGAACAACACGTGTCTGTGTTTGTTAAATTATTCTCTACAATCATTTTGATGATAAACGCGACTCCTTAAATTAGAGTTGTTCTTAAAATGATGTGTTTCGTTCATGTTTATGATTATTACAGCCTCAAGAATGTGACCTTTTACAAAGATGTCGTCTGGAATGTGTGGAAGTGAAAAGATTAAATTATAAAAACTAATCATATCAATAAAGTTATATTACATCAATAAACATCTTTTTCTACATCAGTATGAGGAACATGCGCGTGCACAACTCATAATCAGATCCTTCATGTGTAAGACGTCTTTTATATTTGATTGATGATTCATTGTGATGTGTGTGTGGGACATCAGCACATTGAGTCTCGTATAAACGCTCCTTCAGTCACAAGTGAACAAGACACGTGTCGATTTCAACATATCTTCAGATCCAAGACCTAAATCCGTTCTGACCCTGTGACCCGTGCGAAATAACTCCGATATCCCAGAATGCCCCTCAGGAATGATGATTAACCCAGTGAATGTGAACAAGGTCCCGTCACCTCTCTGAATGTTCATGTAAAACATCTGAATGATCCGGAAAATGAGTGATTCTGAATTATTCACACCATCTGATCCCAGTATTCTCACCATCAACGTGACAAAACCACCACAGACCTTCAGATCCTGTGAAGGAAAAACATCACAATTCACTAGAATAATGCCTTTTTCATTGATTTAGAGTTGATCATTTTATTAATCATTTATTTTAGCTACTATACACAATATTTCCACTTTAGATAATTACAGTTTCATCCGACACGCTTGTGCGCATCTGACCCCCAGTTCACTTCTGGTCTGTGTTTGGCTAGTGTCTAATAATATAACTATTTATACATTATACAGCTTTCCTGTATCTCAGTGTTAACAGCACAAGGTTGTGTGTTTGATCTCAGGGGATTACAGATCCCTGTGTGTAAATGTATAGAATAATGCAATGTAAGTCACTTTGGATAAAAGCATCTGCTAAATGCATAAATGTAAATGTACATTAATGTTAATATTAATTGATATTACTATTTTCTTATATATAGTTATTATTAAATAAACTAGTTGTTGAATATGTCCTGTAGTTTGGTCACATTTAAAGACATTGTGTGGTACACTGACATCTAGCGGTGGATCTTGGAATCACAGTCTAAATTCAAAATATGAATATATTATAAGTTTATATATAAGTTTAGCAAAGTAACGCTTCTTCTGGGTTTCTTTGGCTTGTGAACGTGTACCAGAGGTTCAGGTGGGGTCACAATGTTTATGTATGTTGTGATGACAGAAGATGTTTTGGTAGTTTTAGTTAATGATACTGACCAGCAGAAATAACCGAACATTGAACACAGAAGAGAAGTGACGTGTCTCACCTGAACATTCATTTAATCCGTCATCACATTTCTAAAGAGCTGCATAAAATAAATAAAAAAAGAAGAAGAAAAAGTGTGTCAGTGTCACTCAACAGTTCTTGAACACACACACACATGATTTGCTTTATTCTAGATTAGTTCCTGTCATTGTTGACTCTCTTGACAGACACAACAGAAAGCATCAGTACACCTGTAACATGTCACAAGCAGCCCCACGTGATGCTAACATAAACACATTCATCTGTCCTTCATGACATCTTTAACATGAGATCTGATCATGGGCTGAATGTGAATGTCTGTCAGTGAATCAGAGCAGTGAGGGATCATGGGTAATCACGCAGCTCTTTACCACATACACATTCACATGTGAGGCAAGTAAATCCTTCAGTTATTTATAAACAGTGTGTGACATTGAGGAGTACACATGCATACTTTAAGAAATGCATTAAATGCATCTGGTGTTTCCTGATTGGCTGCGTGATTGGCCAGGGCCTGTCGTGATTGGTTGATTAACTCACAGCGAGAGGATCGGCTGTGAAAGCGGCGACACTATTCCTCATCTCGTTCTCACTGCCGCGCAGAGGAATCAGAGACACGTTACCGAAACGAGCGTCCAGAGGTGTGGAACGACTCACTGCGCGAGATTTCAACCACTCGGTCGGCCACATGCGACCTCCGTTCTGAGAGAGAGAGACAGAGAGAGAGAGAGAGAGGGGAGGTTTTCATCTGTGTTCAGTGCTCCTCAGAATGAATGACGACGGACTCATTAGCTGAAGGGTTGTCTCTTAAACACACCTGTATGCTCAAGACTGTAGCAAACCATTCTCTCATCTCAGTCTGTGTATCACAGCAGAGATACCTGTGAGAGAGAGAGAGAGAGAGAGAGAGAGAGAGAGAGAGAGAGAGAGAGAGAGAGAGAAAGAAACTACACTCAGCCTCAGATGTGACAACATCGCAACACACAGCGTGAGCATCCGTAACAGAGACAAACACACATGGTCAACACCTTACTTATTAAAACAAACACACAACACTGCAGTTAGTTACACACAGAAACATGAACACACACAGACACATGCAAACACACACAGAAACATGCACACACACACACACACACACACACACACAGACAAACGCAAACACACACAGACACATGCAAACACACACAGAAACATGCACACACACAGACACACACATGCAAACACACACAGAAACATGCACACACGTGGACAAATGCAAACACGCGCAGACAAACGCAAACACACACAGAAACATGCACACACACACACACATGCAAACACACACAGAAACATGAACACACACAGACACATGCAAACACACACAGAAACATGCACACACGTGGACAAATGCAAACACGCGCAGACAAACGCAAACACACACAGAAACATGCACACACACACACACATGCAAACACACACAGAAACATGCACACACACAGACACATGCAAACACACACACACATGCAAACACACACAGAAACATGCACACACACACACACATGCAAACACACACAGAAACATGAACACACACAGACACATGCAAACACACACAGAAACATGCACACACGTGGACAAATGCAAACACGCGCAGACAAACGCAAACACACACAGAAACATGCACACACACACACACATGCAAACACACACAGAAACATGCACACACACACACACACACACACAGACAAACGCAAACACACACAGACAAACGCAAACACACACAGACACATGCACACACACACACACACACACAGACAAACGCAAACGCAAACACACACAGACAAACGCAAACACACACAGACAAACGCAAACACACACAGAAACATGCAAACAGACACAGAAACATGCACACACGTGGACAAATGCAAACACACACAGCCAAACGCAAACACACACAGACACATGCACACACACACACACACACACACAGACAAACGCAAGCACACACAGACACATGCACACACACACACACACACAGACAAACGCAAACACACACAGACAAACGCAAACACACACAGACACATGCACACACACACACACACACACACAGACAAACGCAAACACACACAGACAAACGCAAACACACACAGACAAACGCAAACACACACAGAAACATGCAAACACACACAGAAACATGCACACACGTGGACAAATGCAAACACGCGCAGACAAACGCAAACACACACAGACAAATGCAAACACACACAGACAAACGCAAACACACACAGAAACATGCAAACACACACAGAAACATGCACACACGTGGACAAATGCAAACACGCGCAGACAAACGCAAACACACACAGAAACATGCACACACACACACACATGCAAACACACACAGAAACATGCACACACACAGACACATGCAAACACACACAGAAACATGCACACACACACACACACACACACAGACAAACGCAAACACACACAGACAAACGCAAACACACACAGACACATGCACACACACACACACACACAGACAAACGCAAACGCAAACACACACAGACAAACGCAAACACACACAGACAAACGCAAACACACACAGAAACAGACAAACGCAAACACACACAGAAACATGCAAACACACACAGAAACATGCACACACGTGGACAAATGCAAACACACACAGCCAAACGCAAACACACACAGACACATGCACACACACACACACACACACACAGACAAACGCAAACACACACAGACACATGCACACACACACACACACACAGACAAACGCAAACACACACAGACAAACGCAAACACACACAGACACATGCACACACACACACACACACACAGACAAACGCAAACACACACAGACAAACGCAAACACACACAGACAAACGCAAACACACACAGAAACATGCAAACACACACAGAAACATGCACACACGTGGACAAATGCAAACACGCGCAGACAAACGCAAACACACACAGAAACATGCACACACACACAGAAACATGCACACACGTGGACAAATGCAAACACACACAGACACATGCACACACACACACACACACAGACAAACGCAAACACACACAGACAAACGCAAACACACACAGACACATGCACACACACACACACACAGACAAACGCAAACACACACAGACAAACGCAAACACACACAGACAAACGCAAACACACACAGAAACATGCAAACACACACAGAAACATGCACACACGTGGACAAATGCAAACACGCGCAGACAAACGCAAACACACACAGAAACATGCACACACACACAGAAACATGCACACACGTGGACAAATGCAAACACACACAGACAAACGCAAACACACACAGACACATGCAAACACACACAGACACATGCAAACACACACAGAAACATGCACACACGTGGACAAATGCAAACACGCGCAGACAAACGCAAACACACACAGAAACATGCACACACACACACACATGCAAACACACACAGAAACATGCACACACACAGACACATGCAAACACACACAGAAACATGCACACACGTGGACAAATGCAAACACGCGCAGACAAACGCAAACACACACAGAAACATGCACACACACACACACATGCAAACACACACAGAAACATGCAAACACACACAGACACATGCAAACACACACAGACACATGCAAACACACACAGACACATGCAAACACACACAGACACATGCAAACACACAGAAACATGCACACACACACACACATGCAAACACACACAGACACATGCAAACACACACAGACACATGCAAACACACAGAAACATGCACACACGTGGACAAATGCAAACACGCGCAGACAAACGCAAACACACGCAGACAAACGCAAACACACACAAACACATGCAAATACACGGCAGACAAATGCAAACACATGCAGAAACACACACAGAGTTCTTACCACTGCTGTCTATCCTGCTTCTCATGTTTCTCACTTTCATAGATCACTGTCAGACCCCAACTGCAGACAGACAGGCAGACACAGAGATAAACTTTAGTTCTGTAGAGTCAGACATCATGAATGTAAACCAGTGCTTTGGCATTCCTCCTCACGTGTTAACAGTCTGAAATCACTTATCAAACCGTTCAGACGGATAAACGAAACACCACAACATGAAGAAATCACAACTAACATGACTAATATTCCTGTAACTCCACCAGCTGATAAACACTGACACCTCCTGGACAACAAATACAACTGCTGACAGACACATCAACTTCATTTACATCAGACAAACTAACAACAGCATCATCATCATCACCACCATGTGTCCCTCTGACAGTGTTTATTATGAGGACAGATTCGGCTCACCATGTAGGGGGGCGGAGCTTCTTTTTAATGCCATGATAGACCTTCAGACACTTGACTGACCACTCCCTCTCTGGACGATTACTCTGAAGAGACAGAGACACGTGTCACTTACACATCACACTCATTCCATCAAGAATACAAAGGGAAAAATCACCACCAGCAACACAACACACCATTAAACCCACACCTATCACACACACCGAACTCACACACTGCAGCTGTGAATTGTGTAGCTTTTGAAGATTATAAAGTTTTCAAGTAAAAACATCCATCAGTCCAAGCACTCATTCATCTGTCTGCTCACCAACCATCATCTTCACAGTATCATAAACCCCAGACACTCACTTCATCACAGACATCACAACCTTATGACGTCTATATTTACAAATCAGGTGATCATCATCATCATCATCATCATGAGGAGGAAGCAGATCTTACCCGGACGTCTTTATAGAGTCTGAGCGAGGCGTTGGTGAGGATGAAGTATCGATCATGAAAGCTTCCGGTGCTCAGACCCAGTAGATTTCTCTCCTCTCTGAACTTCATCATGCCGTGTTTAGACACCTCCACTTTACTAGCTGTGTGTCACACACACACACACACATGATCAATCAGCAGTGATGTTAGGTGATGTTAAACACACTCTCTCTCTCTCTCTCTCTCTGTTACCCAGGTAGACGAGCATGGCTTCCATGGAGAAGTGTTTTTTCAGCAGCAGGTAGCTGTCTGTTCCCAGAGAATGAACGATGGGCAGAACTCTCTCCTCATAATGCAGCGGTCGCTCTGACACACACACACACACACACACGTGTCATCATCACAGCACAACCTGCACACTATGACACAAGCAACAAACTCTCACCCGTCTCCTCTTTCTCATGGACCTCAAAACAGCACCAGTAGTCCTTCTCTCGCACGCTGATTTTCCGTCTGTCCAGAATCTCAAACGTCAGTTCTGCTGCTGTCATCGTGGCCGGAATCTACAGGAGAAAATTCAATCACAAAAGTGTCTCATCATCTACAGTCATTTATCTTCAAATCTTTTAAACACAAACATGATGAAGATTATAATTACAATAAAGAGATGATAGCCACAAACCATCATTTACTGTCATTATTACTCAATATGTTCAGAAACTGTAGGAGTTTCTTTCTTCTGATGTTCACTAAACAACAATATGGGAAATCAAACTGTTTCTGGTCTCCATTGACTTTCAATTATGTTAAAAAGAAAAAATCACATCCTTAGTGCAGAATATAGGTTTGGGACAGCTGGAGAGAAGGATGACAGTAATGCTGCGTCACAATCATATTCAGTATTTCTGGATTTATTATCAGACACTGTGGTAATCCAATAAAGACACGAAACATTGACAATTAAAGATTCAAAAGGAAATATGATGGGCTAGTAGTTCCTTTTATTTATTATTATTGTATATAAGTATTTAAATTACAGAGGCCTCAGATTTTTAACATAAAAACAATCGATATTCAGAACAGTGGGTTCGATATTCTGCGTTTTCCGTATCCGTAGAAAGCATTTTGAGGCGTTTTGACAAGTCAGAGACACCATACAAACAAGCGCCACGTACAAAAAAAGGTTCTGTGTGTGCAAAGACCTTAACTGTTAAAATCAACACATGGATTAAATTGTGTGATTGTAATGAAATTATTTTATTCGCTATTATTATCCTTTTATGCTGACGTTCTTTAGCTTTCCTTCTTTTTTTTTATTATCAAAAGAATAATTTCTTCAGCTCGCAATAAGCACATTTTTCTCTGATATGCAAGATGAAATTTGTGTGTTATGAAATGTGAATTGCGGTGAACAAAAAGTTGCAATTACATTTGTTTAGTTTTATTCAGTGGCGGAAACAGATTTAATATAGAAATGTCATAGCTATAAATGTCTTTAACAATATTAACTTTAAAAGGGCACATCTGAACATCAACTGCACATACAAATCAATGTACCGCTAGACTTCATGTCTGTAGATAAAGGGAACAATATGTAAAGTTTGGGTAATAATAGGGGTAATCTCGGAAATTTCCTCTGATTTCATGTTTGCTATAATAAAAAACAAGAACCCTGTAACTTCATTAATATCGACAGTCGCTTATTTACGGGGATATTGCGATTATACAACTGTAGTGAAGTTCACACTAAGACTGTTGTGTAGCACACTGCAGGTCATTTATATTCAAATAGTTAAAATACTCCCAGTATAAATATTTTTGAGAATTTCCTCACTTCCCCAAATTCCTTTGCATATTGTTCTCCTTTATCTACAGATATGGACTGTAGAGGTACATTATTATTGCAATTAGTTACGCAGTCAATCCTGTTTAATTACGCAGTACTTTGCGGACCGTAATCTAAAGCGATGCCACAGACACATATATGATTTGTTACTTATTTATTATTTGTTAGTAATTCAATAATGTAACAAATGTTTTTTCCACGTTTCGAAATTATGACGTAAAAAAACCTGCAAGAAATCATGTGGTTCCATTTGCATTTTCTGCACTGCGGAAATCATTTAGCTGATCATTAAAGAGACAATTCACCCAAAAATAAACAATCTGTCATCATCTGAAGAGTTTGGATCCAAACTGAGATGCTTTTTTTGTGCATTGCAATGAATATCAAACTGCAGTTGGTTTGTTTTAACATAAGCCATAATATCTTAAAATATACTTCTTAATAACACAATAAAAACATGATAACATAATTCTATACAAATATTTTGATTATATATGATCTAATTTTGGAACAAAACTCTTCATTTGCAGAACCAGATGACATGATATGATCATGTTCGTATTGTGTTATTTAAGTGATGTTTTGTGTGTTATCCATTAATCAATAAAGGAAAAAACATCTATAGGTTGATTGATATGAATTTGAATAAACTTTTTAGTTGTTCAAACGTCCTCTTCACATTTCAGCTCTTCTTCATTCGCTCTTTTATTTAGAATGATTATCATCATTACTCGATGATTTATTAAGTCAGCGTAGTGTGCGCTCGACATGATCACTAAGTGGAATACACCTTTCAACATACGATTGTAATATATACTGTCAATCTTTTCAAATTCTCCTTCTAATAAAATCTCATGACCGTATTTTGGACAGACAGCATGTGACACAGCGACACTGTTGATGACAGGTCAAAGGTCAAACATTCACCTTCACATGCTGCTCAGCCGTCTCCTTCTTCTCCTCCAGGTAAACTGTACAAAATAAAATCACCACTGGCCTACACACACGGACAGAAAACACGCTTAACAAATAATCACACTAGAATAGGATTTGTACTTTAAAAAAAGCTAGTATTGTGTGTCCAGACAAAAGATGTGTTAGCGTGTTGCTATGCAGTCACTAAGGTGGTTGCTAGGTGAAAACAGCCACCCAAGTGATGATGGAGACACTCACAGGTCCTGCTTTAGGGTTGAGATTGTCTCTCAGTTTAATGATGTAAGTGATTTCATCTAACTGCCTCTTCAGCTGCTGCTCATTCACCTGAAACACGTGACATCACACATCAGATAAACACTAGATGGCATCACTGACTTGCTGAAGATAACACATTCAATGTAATATATCATCTCACACACACGTACATCAAATATGATGATGTAGTGTTGGATGAGATCTTCAATGACGCGGCCGGCGTTGTAGTCCTTCCCATCCGTCTGGAAGAGAGTCGGCCCGAACACGATGGCCAGATTATGAAGATTCATTTGATTGAGATCAGAGAACCGCTGGACACTACACACACACACACACACACACACACACACCAGTGTGAAAGAGACGTTTAACACCAATGAGGAAGTGTGACTCTGAGAAAGAGGAAGAGTTTGTCTCACCAGTATAAATGATTCACGAGAGCTCGTAGTGTCGCTTGATTCACTCTCGGCAGATTACTGAACAGAACACCGTACTGTGACATCCTGCTGCTCTCCTCTGAAATAGCTACACACACACACTTCATATATTTAAACTGCAAATCAAAACACATTACATGATCTGCGATCTTATCTCATTCATGCTGGTGTATTTCTGGTCTATTGACCACACTGTTGCATCTCAACACGACCGCTGTGTTCGTTTTACATGCTTTTATAGTCAGTTGGAAGTTTGTCAGTGTTTTTTACAGCATTCTGGGTGCTGTTGTGTTTCTGTGTATGCGTGCATCTGTGTGTTTCTCTGTGTGTGTGCGTATTAGTGTGTGCGTCTGTGTTATTACCTGTAGTGGTAAGCCAGTTGTGCGACTGCGGTCCAAACAATCCCTCCTCTATGTCTCTAAAGAACCTCTTGAGTACGTTGGAAACATCATCCACCTGATGTTCGCCCTCCTTCAGCCACACGCACCTGAAATCCTCCAGCAGGGCGGCGATCTTACTGTTCACCCCACTCTTGCGATAGATCCCTTCTGAGATCAGACCTGCGGAACGACATGTCTAATGACTCCGAATGACACGAGACGAGGGCAGAAGAGGACGAGGACGTACCGTATTGTGTGGTGAAATGAATGCAGCGCTCCACTATGACAGGAATATCAGCTTCAGTCAGCTGCTGCAGGCTCAGCGTGTCTCCAGAACTCCCGGCCGCTCTCTGGATCGCTGCCGCCCAGCCCTGGAAATCCAGCTTCCTCTCGCCCTCGATGTACAGCGTCCTGCACACACATGTGTTAGTCCACCCGCCACCCCTTGCAAACAAGACTTCATACATCTGAACCCGAGCCATCTCACCTGCCTCTCTCCACCAGCACCAGGACGTCATTGTCTGGCTGGATCGCTGCGGAAAACAAACACAAGAGGATTCATTCAAACCTCTCTCTCTCTCTCTCTCTCTCTTCAGTCATACGTCTGTGTCTCTCACTCACACAGCTCCAGGAGCTTCTGCAGGTCGATGGTCTCGTCTCTGTTGTGCTCCTCCAGACAGATGTGGAGACTGGATCCCACCAGACAGAACCAGCCCAGTCTAGACGTCTCCAGATTGAGTCCGTCTTTATAACGCAGGCGACCGATGCGCTCAAAGTCCTTAAGCAGCAGAACTTCGGCGGCCAGAGGAATGAATGACTGAAACAGAGAAGATTTGTGATGTAGGTGCTGTTTGAGACCAATGAGATGGAGACGTGTGAGTGTGTGGTTACCCTGGCGATGGATTTGACCCACTCGTGTGCGGTCTCGGGGTTATCAGCGCCGAAGAGATACAAGCGTTCTGAATCGGAGTACAGCTCGAATGTGTGATCGTACCTGACCGACAGAGAAACACCACGTGAAGAACGGGAGAAACATCACACGAGAAACACGAGGAGAGAAAGCCTGCGCATTACCCATGAGTCTCTGCAGGACTGACAGCCAGACACACGATCTCCCTCATCTTCAGACCTCCGTTGGGTGTAGCGTTCTTATCACTTTCGTAGTAGCTGAAATGTCCATCGTTCAGCACACACCAGCGCCGACTGAACTCTACACGGACACACGGAGAGAGAACATCAGGCGGAAGAAATCAAAGACGAAGACCTTCGGCACGACCGCCTTACCTTCTTTACCCTTCTTCTCCGCGATTGGACGAGCCATGGAGGCGGTCTTAAACAGGAAGCCGTTGTGCGTGATGGAGGGCGGGGCCATGTAGTGTACCGTATCTATGGCGACCTCCACCACTGACCTCGGGAGATCTGTGGGCGGACGGGCAGCGTGAAAGAGTGAACAGGCAGATAAACGGAGGTCATAGCGGTTGTCATGGTTACTCACCTGTGCTGCGGTTCTGAGTGAGGAGCTCCACCTGCAGGGTTTGGCCGTGATGCTGGGCGAGGGTGATCGGGGAGGGCAGGTCCGGGTCACCGGTGTCAAAGTTCACATCAGCGCCACAGAACACCAGAGCTAACGTCTCACACACATCGTTGGACTGAACGTTAATACACAGCGCCTGCACACACACACAAACACACAGATGATGTCAGAGCACAGGAATCCACATCTGTACATGTGTGGAACATGTGTGTGCAATTAACCCTGTGATGTCATCAACATATAACTGAAGCACAAATGAAATAAACGAATGAGAGAGAGAGAGAGAGACAGAGAGAGAGAAAGAGAGACAGAGAGACAGAGAGAGAGACAGAGAGAGAGACAGAGAGAGAGACAGAGAGAGAGAGAGAGAGAGAGAGAGAGAGAGAGAGAGAGAGAGAGAGAGAGAGAGAGAGAGAGAGAGAGAGAGAGAGAGAGAGAGAGAGAGAGAGAGACAAAGAGAGAGACAGAGAGAGAGACAGAGAGAGAGAGAGATCATGTGAGATGTTTAGACAGCTGAAAATCAACCTTCACAATCACAGCATGGCACACATACACACACACACATACACTGAACACAAACACTATAGACACTTAGTGAATTCAACAATGACACACACACACCTTGCACAAATCTACACACTCTTCATTATGTTTTCACTGTCTCCAAGTCTCCACTGAAGAGCACTACACTACACTACACGTGTAACACACTGTTATACTGCTCCCAGCACTACAACAACACAACAAACTGATCAAGTATATAACACATATTATAGTACAAGTGTGTGAATTATATAGACTCAACTGACTTCATTCATGTCGTACCATATAACACACTGCTCGTTCACATTCTTCTGTTGCACAATTTACAGCACGCCACCTTCATACTTCACATACAAGTATGTAATTTTCACATTCCACCATCTGTCAAATTCAAACACACGCACACACACAGACACAGACATACATGCACACAGACACACACACACACACACACACACACACAGACATGCATGCACACAGACACACACACACACACACACACAGACATGCATGCACACAGACACACACACACACACACACACACACACACAGACATGCATGCACACAGACACACACACAGACATACATGCACACAGACACAGACACAGACACACACACACAGACACACACACACACACACACACAGACATGCATGCACAAAGACGCGCACACACACACACACACACACACACACAGACATGCATGCACACAGACGCACACACACAGACGCACACACACACACACACACAGACATACATGCACACACACACACACACACACACACACACACACACACACACACACACATGCATGCACACAGACGCACACACACAAACATGCATGCACACACACACACACACACACACACAGACATGCATGTACACAGATGCACACAGACACACACACACAGACAGACATGCATGCACACAGACGTGCATGCACACAGACGCACACACACACACACACATACATGCACACAGACGCACACACACACACACACACACACAGGCATGTACACAGATGCACACATACACACAGACATTCATGCACACATACGCGCACACACACAGACATGCATGCACACAGACGCACACACACACACACACACACACACAGACATGCATGCACACAGACGCACACACACACTCATTATGTGTGTACACGGTGTGAATATTCTTTATGACAAACCAACATCTCTAGAGTCCTTCTCTTTCTTTCCTCTGTGAGTGATTCCTGTTTCCAATTCTCTTCAGAATTCCCCTACTTCTACAGACCACCCACCTGCTATCAACACACACACACACACATGGAAGACATCAGATCTGGACTGTTTGTGTAAGATTCATCTTTATGGATGGGTATAACCGTCTGTGCTTCTGATAAAAGTGCAATAAAAGCACAGGACTGGACACACCCAAACCAGACCCTGTTTGCGAGTTTGTGTGTGTAAGTGTTTGCATAATAATAATAATAATAAATATACATTTTATTTGTAAAGCCCATTACATTTCCAAGGAAATCTGCTACAAAAGTGCTACAACGCAAATCTTCGACCATAAAAAGGTCATCAAAACATTAAAATACTTTTGCATGTACGTTTGCGTGTATGTGTGCGTGTTTGCGTGTATGTGTGCGTGTTTGCGTGTATGTGTGCGTGTTTGCGTGTATGTGTGCGTGTTTGCGTGTATGTGTGCGTGTTTGCGTGTATGTGTGCGTGTTTGCGAGTATGTGTGCATTTTTTGCGTGTATGTGTGCATGTTTGCGTGTATGTGTGCATGTTTGCGTGTATGTGTGCGAGTTTGCGTGTATGTGTGCATGTTTGCGTGTATGTGTGCATGTTTGCGTGTATGTGTGCATGTTTGCGTGTATGTGTGCATGTTTGCGTGTATGTGTGCATGTTTGCGTGTATGTGTGCATGTTTGCGTGGATGTGTGCGAGTTTGCGTGTATGTGTGCATGTTTGCGTGGATGTGTGCGAGTTTGCGTGTATGTGTGCATGTTTGCATGCATGTTTGCGTGTATGTGTGCGTGTTTGCGTGTATGTGTGCATGTTTGCGTGTATGTGTGCATGTTTGCGTGTATGTGTGCATGTTTGCGTGTATGTGTGCGAGTTTGCGTGTATGTGTGCGTGTTTGCGTGTATGTGTGCATGTTTGGGTGTATGTGTGCGAGTTTGCGTGTGTGTGCGAGTTTGCGTGTATGTGTGCATGTTTGCGTGTATGTGTGCATGTTTGCGTGTATGTGTGCATGTTTGCGTGTATGTGTGCATGTTTGCTTGTATGTTTGCGTGTATGTGTGCGTGTATGTGTGTTTGCGTGTATGTGTGCGTGTATGTGTGCATGTTTGCGTGTATGTGTGCGTGTTTGAGTGTGCATGTTTGCGTGTATGTGTGCATGTTTGCGTGTATGTGTGCATGTTTGCGTGTATGTGTGCATGTTTGCGTGTATGTGTGCATGTTTGCTTGTATGTTTGTGTGTATGTGTGCGTGTATGTGTGTTTGCGTGTATGTGTGCGTGTTTGCGCGTATGTGTGCATGTTTGCGTGTATGTGTGCGTGTTTGAGTGTGCATGTTTGCGTGTATGTGTGCATGTTTGCGTGTGCATGAATGTGTGCGTTTGTGTTGGAGAGACAGACAGACAGAAATGTCCAGAGGAAATAAGTGGACAGATGTCGTCTGCTGCTCACACAGGTTTCCTATCCGCAGACAGAAGCCATTTGAATGACACCTGTCAATCATGTAAATCAGGAGTATTACCTGGGAGCACATTTACTATCCTGTAGGAAGTATGTATTACATCTTTGATGGCAGGAACACACCTAACAGTCCAGCTTGTGATGATGGGCAATCCACCTGATGACAACTACAGCCAGTACTCCAGTAATATTGAACACACCGAAACATCTCTGTTTTCTTCCCACAATAGTTCCTTCTTTCCACCTTTCACTCACCAGCTCGGCACTCTTACTATTTATAGTAATCTCTCTCTCTCTGTTTTAATGTGTCAGAGGAGAACTGGCTCTCCCGGCTGAGTCTGGATATATTCATAGATGTAAATATAAATTGCTACATAGATCAGATTGAATACACCAGGAATCACTTTGTAAACACTGGCCATCACACACTCGCTGAATAACCTCAGAGAACTAGACACTACTGTAAATAACGGAGGATATAAAAGACTTTCACATGATTCAAAACAATCTGAGTTTGTGTAGTGTGTTTCAGCCTTAAAGATGTCGTTTTATCTCCTCCCTGACTAAAACACAAACACACACACAACAATATACAGCAACAAGATGAGATTTACAACAGTCAGGTATCTGTCACTGTAGGTCAATATGAGGGTCAAACAAAACACATCTCACCATCAACAACACATCAGCTAAACCAAAGCGAATCTGAATCCCACACAAATACTGTCACAGCGCTCAACTTTACCTGTGAGTTCAGAGGTTGTGCTGATGTCATGACAGCTCTTACTTCACTGATGTCATGAGTATGTCAGAGATGAGGAAGATGTCAAGCCCATTTCCAGTCACACACACACACACACACACCTCAACGGTCTGTTATATCATAAAAACACAAACACACAAACAAATGTCAGACACGTCACACACACACACACAGATTCATCAGGACATTAGTAAATTAGCCTCGTCCAGTGAGTGTGTGTGACACACAGATACACAAAGCTGCCCATTGAGGAAGGTAAAACTGCTGCTACACAAAGAATGTACAGATACACACACAATGTACCACAATCATCTCTCTCTCTCTCTGTGTCTCTCTCTCTCTGTCTCTCTCTCTCTCTCTCTGCCTGTCTCTCTGTCTCTCTCTCTCTCTGTCTCTCTCTCTCTCTGCCTGTCTCTCTGTGTCTCTCTCTCTCTGTGTCTCTCTCTCTCTGTGTCTCTCTCTCTCTCTCTCGGTCTCTCTCTCTCTCTCTCGGTCTCTCTCTCTCTCGGTCTCTCTCTCTCTCTGCCTGTCTCTCTGTGTCTCTCTCTCTCTGCCTGTCTCTCTGTGTCTCTCTCTCTCTGCCTGTCTCTCTGTGTCTCTCTCTCTCTGCCTGTCTCTCTGTGTCTCTCTCTCTGTGTCTCTCTCTCTGTGTCTCTCTCTCTCTCTCTCTCTCTCTCTCTCTCTCTCTCTCTCTCTCTCTCTCTCTCTCTCTCTCTCTCTCTCTCTCTCTCTCTCTCTCTGTCTCTCTCTCTCTCTCTCTCTCTCTCTCTCTCTCTGGTTGGGTGGGTCTGTCTTTGCATTCCTTTGCAGAAACACACACACAGTGAATGTAAGTCAGATGTGCAAATTGCAGCAATTCACTCCCGAGACCCTGAAAACTCACACATGAACGCGATCACTCTCTCACACACACACACACACACACACACACACACACACACACACACACACACACACACAAACACACACACAGAAAAACGAAGAAACATCATTCAAAACAAGACATCATCAGAATGACAGTGTTATAACTCACCCAACTGACTCCAAACACTCGATGTGTCTCACACTCACGCACACACACTGACACAGTGAACGAGAGAGAGAGAGAGAGAGAGAGAGAGAGAGAGGGAGGGGTCTACTCAGTGTGGGTGGGATCAAAACTCTCATTGATGATGCTGCAGGGGATGTGAGCAGGACTCATTCAAAATGAAAACAAACTCTCAGTTCCACAACACAACAAACTAAACAAAACCACCACGTGTCTATAAAACCTCTGAGTTTATTAAAAAGTGATATTAAAAAACAGACCAAAAAAAATACAGTTTTGTAAAAAGATGAGAACATTTCCGTGTGTTTGTTTTTGTTTACATGCTTCTCTCTCCTCATGACATAATAACCCCCTCTCTCTCTCTCTCTCTCTCTCTCTCTCTCTGAGAGTGAGTGAATGGTCTCTTTGTCTTCCCACTGAAACAGCACAGAGGAATCTTGGGAGAGTGTGTTTGTCAGATCACATCATGCTGCGATGGTTTTGTGTTTTTAAGTGAACTACAGAGCCTCCTGTGCACGTGTGTGTGTGTGAGTGCATGAACTGTATGGGTGTAAGTGTGGTGTGTGCGAGTCTGTGAGTACGTGTGTGTGTGTGTGTGTGCGAGTGCATGAACTGTATGGGTGTAAGTGTGGTGTGTGTGAGTCTGTGAGTACGTGTGTGTGTGTGTGTGTGTGTGTGTGTGTGTGTGTGAGTGCATGAACTGTATGGGTGTAAGTGTGGTGTGTGTGAGTCTGTGTGTGTGTGTGTGTGTGTGTGTGTGTGTGTGTGTGTGTGTGTGTGTGTGTGTGTGTGTGTGTGTGTGTGTGTGTGTGTGTGTGTGTGCGAGTGTGCGAGTGTGCGAGTGCATGAACTGTATGGGTGTAAGTGTGTGTGTGTGTGTGAGTCTGTGAGTGTGTGTGTGTGTGTGTGTGTGTGTGTGTGTGTGTGTGTGTGTGTGTGTGTGTGTGTGTGTGTGTGTGTGTGTGTGTGTGCGAGTGTGCGAGTGCATGAACTGTATGGGTGTAAGTGTGTGTGTGTGTGTGAGTCTGTGTGTGTGTGTGTGTGTGTGTGTGTGTGTGTGTGTGTGTGTGTGTGTGTGTGTGTGCGAGTGTGCGAGTGTGCGAGTGCATGAACTGTATGGGTGTAAGTGTGGTGTGTGTGAGTCTGTGAGTACGTGTGTGTGTACGTGTGGAGTATATGTGTGTGCATCTGGGTACGTGTGTAGCATGTGTGTGCGTCTGTGTTATTTGTACAGAATGAGTCTTCTAATTGAAACTTTGTCACAGTCTGGTGCTAAAACTACCAAACACACACACACAGTTGTTTGAATCATTTCCATGAATCGAATGAATTTGTCTATTTTTAAATTGGTTAACATCATACCAGCTCCTTGTAAATGTTGACAGATGCAGCGGTGTGTAGTGTTGTGTGACAGTCAGACTCACGTTGTTGAGTTCTCCCTGGTTACCGAACAGCGGATGATATCTGCGGTATTTCCCTTCCCGGTATTTTGCCGCGATGAAGCGGCGTCTCTCTTCACTGCTGCTGTCGACAGATAAAGCCTCACTGGGAGGAACGTTCGCTGCCCAAAACTGATTGGCTCGCCGGTTTCCTAGCGTGAGAAACACCTGTGGGCCGACACAGGAGGAGAGATGTCAATGAGCTGTAAAGATGAGACCTTGAGAGCTACAGCAGACTCACAGAACATACCTGAATCAGATCTTCAGTCCAAACCTTCTTGTCCATTTTCAGACTCCGTACTTTGGATATGCTCGGACCGAGCCCACGATGTTCACCTGTCACAGAAAAAGAGAGAGAGAGTCCAAGTGTCATCTTTCTTCTGTGCAGGTCATCAGTCTGATACTGTATGAAGAAGCTTTGAATGAGAACGAGACCTGCGCAACGTTTACAGATAACCACACACAGGTTGATGGCCGCCCACTCAGGCTTGGCTGTGCCGCAGTCCGCACAGATCTGATTGGCCGGCAATGACCAGATTTTATCAGCAACTTCAAAGTTAGACAATGCTTCTGCGATCGACTCGCGCATCTCCTCAACCCACTGGTCCTTTAACTGCTCTGTATCTGCTATAAAACTACAGACAGACGGACGGAGTTCAGCTAGAGAAACACATAATAAACTAAAACTAAAGTTTGACATCCAAATCGCTAAAATAAAAAACAAATATGTGTAGTGTGTAGAATGTCTGACCTGAATATGCGGTACGGTGTGGTCAGATCGAACGCTCTTTTGTCCACTTCCTTCACATTCCCAACATTCATATCGATAGAAGTGATTCCTATTCCCAAAAAATAATCCTGTGCACACACAAACACACACATGGAATATATCTTTATTGTCATTGTGCAGATGTACGACAACATTTTTGATCTCCGCACAAAAAAGAGGGAACACATACACATATATAAGCAAAGATATCTAAAAAAAAAAGAATATATATATATATATATATATATATATATACAGTGCATCCGGGAAGTATTCACAGCACTTCACTTGTTCCACATTCTGTCATGTTACAGCCTTAAAGCCTGTTAAACCCCATAATGACAACATGAAAGAAGTTTGTTTGAAATCTTTGCAAATTTATTCAAAATTAAAAAGGAAAAAAGCACATGTACATCAGTATTCACAGCCTTTGCTCAATACTTTGTTGAAGCACCTTTGACACCAATAACAGCTCAAGACTTGTTGAGTTTGATGCTACAAGCTTGTCACAACTATTTTTGGGCAGTTTCTCTCATTCGTCTAAGCCAGAGCTCTCAAGCTCCATCAGGTTGGATGGGGAGCGTTGGTGCAGATCTCTCCAGAGATGTTCAATCAGGTTCAAGTCTGGGCTCTGACTGGGCCACTCAGGGACATTCACAAAGTTGTTCTGTAGCCACCCCTTGGTCATCTTGGGTGTGTGCTTAGTGTCACTGTACAGTTGGAAGATGAACCTTCGGCCCAGTCTGAGGTCCAGAGCGTTCTGGAGGAGGTTTTCATTGAGGATGTCTCTGTACATTGCTGCATTCATCTTTAACACGATCTTGACTAGTCTCCCAGTTCCTGCCGCTGAAAAACATCCCCACACCCTGATGCTGCCTCCACCATGCTTCACTGTATTGGTCAGGTGAGGAGCGGTGCCTGGTGTCCTCCAGACATGACGCTTGCCCTTCAGGCCAAAGAGTTCAAATTTGTTTCATCAGACCAGAGAATTTTGTTTCTCATGGTCTGAGAGTTCTTCAGGTGCCTTTTGGCAAACTCCAGGCGGGACGTCATGTGTCTTTTACTGAGGAGTGGCTTCCGTCTGGCCACTCTGCCATACAGGTTGATTGTTGGAGTGCTGGAGATGTGCTGGAGCTCTGTCAGAGTGACCATTGGGTTCTTGGTCACCTCCCTGACTAATTCTCTTCTCCCCCGATCGCTCAGTTTGGCCGGGCTCAGCTCTAGGAAGAGTCCTGATGGTTCCAAACTTCTTCCATTTACGGATGATGGAGGCCACTGTGCTCATTGGGACCTTCAATGCTGCAGAAATGTTTCTGTACCCTTCCCTAGATGCCTTGATACAATCCTGTCTCGTAGGTCTACGGACAATTCCTTGGACTTTGTGGATTGGTTTGTGCTCTGACATGCACTGTTAGCTGTGGGACCTTATATAGACAGGTGTGTGCTTTTCCAAATCATGTCCAATCCACTGAATTTACCCCAGTTGGACTCCAATCAAGTTGTAGAAACATCTCAAGGAAGATCAGTGGAAACAAAAGGCACCTGAGCCAAATTTTCAGTGTAATGCAAAGGCTGTGAATACTTATGTACATGTGTATTATTTTTAATACATTTGCAAAGTAACTGCAAAAACTGTAGTGCTGCAAGTATGTAAGTAAGCTTTCCTGTATCTCAGTGGTAAGAGCATTGTGTTAACAGCACAAGTGTGTTGGATCACAGGGGATTGTAGATACCTTTCTATAAATGTATAGGATAATGCAATGTAAGCCACTTTGGATAAAAGCGTCTGCTAAATGAATAAATGTAAATGTAAACAGACTAAATCAATGCACATCCACACACACGAGCACACACACACACACACACATGCATGAACACACACACGCACGCACGGTGTACATGCACACACACTAGCACACACACACATGCACAACACCGTATTTAATAAGTTTGTGGTTTTAGACATAATATTATTATGTCCACATTTGATCAATGAGTTCAGAAGACTGTCCAGCTACTGAACGATGTAGTCAGACAGTACACACACACACACTTTACCTCAGTGTTCTTGTAGAGAAAGACTTTATCTCCACACACCACAGTGTAGAGTTTAGAGCGCAGACCACGTAGCTCCAGATAACCTTTCATCTCAGAGGTCGTACTGGGGTTAAAGGTCAAATCCAGACCTGCTTGTGTCCGAGACGCTCCAATACAATTCTTCAACACGGTCACCCACTCGCTTCTCTCTGCTAAACACACACACACAGGAGTGAAGTGTTAACAGACAAATTGACATCAGTGTGTGTGTGTGTATCACGGCACGTGTGGGCTGTGTTTGTGTATGCGTGTTTTCTGTGCATGTTGTATTATTGTATATCACAACTACACATTAGCATTTCCACTAAATAACAAACTCACCGTCACACTCCGCTCGGAACAGAAAAGTGCGATTGTGTGTCACAACCTCAAACTTCTGATCGCCCACATTGACCACCCCTGTGATGGAGGCAGTTGGTATGATCCTCTTTGAGTAAACGTCCTGCGTACAATAAAAATACACACGGAGGTTTGTGTTATATTGAACAATGAGACGCTGATGGCAGCAGGGGAAATAACCATGTTTCAGTAGAGAACATCAGAGACATCTTCATGCCTTTAGGAGATTTCTTCACATGCCGCAAATACACCGTTACAATAAAGCCAGTGTAAACTGAGTTTAACCAATCAGAATCCAGCTACACACCTTCTCAGTGTCAAAATATCTCAGGTATTCAGCATCCAGTTTGACCCAACGGCGCTGGTAGATGAGAGACCTACACACACACACACACACACACCACACACACACACACACACAGATAAGTGTTATTTAGGGCTGTGCGATATTGAGGGGAAATGCAATATGCGATATCATGCTAAACAATGCGATATTCGATATTCGATATGCGATACAATATATATGTTTCTAAAATCTATTTAGATTGTATTAAAATATTTTAAAGAAATTATATAATCAACATATATTTCACATTATTTTAGGAAAAAGAAAACATCACTACAACTTCTGAAAGTGTTCACTACAACTTCACAGCCGTGTTTTACTGTTGCATTAAAATAATCGGACATTTTGTAAACAAAAAGCGGATTGTTGATTGACTTGCATCGGAGTAGGGCTGCTCTATTATGACAAAAATCATAATCACCATTATTTTGGCCAATTTTGAGATTCCGATTACTCATTAACCTTTAAAACAACATAGAAAATAAAAAACACTTGCCTTTTAAACTCTGCATTTAACAGAAAATGTATTTAAAGAAAAGGATGCGCTGTGGATTTATACTAAAAGAAAAGAGAGGATCCTTGACAAATGGAATGCAGCACAATAATTGTTTACTTTGATTATTTCGTTTTTGTAATTGATGAAGGCCAAAACTGATGATAACGATTCATTTTGGATTAAATGCACAGCCCTACGTCAGAGCGCACGCACATCCCAAGTAACATCCACGCGTGCCAGATAGATACTATACTATCCACATCCACCTAAACTTTGACCGTACATACGTTTTCGAATAATTAAATAACTCAGTTATTGCAAACCATCGCGATATGCACATGTGCGATATTTCGGTTATTTTGATATATTGCACAGCCCTAGTGTTAATGAGTGTAACACCTGCAGAAGAACTGCAGCGCCCCCTGATGGAGTCTGGAAATACTGGATTTGGTTCAGATTGCATTTTGTGTTTGGTTTTTTTAAATCATTATACACAGGCTACACGAGTAACACCGGACCGCAGACACAGAGACAAAACTGAATGAACCATCCACTGTAAAGCTCATCAGCTAACAGATTCCCATACGCACCCCTGAGGAGGATTCTTGTAAAGCCAGCCCATTTTAATGACAGGGGTGAGAGTAGAGGCCAAATCCTCTTGAGGGAGCCGAGCACTCACACGACCTGTGACAGGGAGGTAGATGCTGTTCTGACAGCTGGGGATTATACCAAAATCTTCATTCCACGATCCTCGTCTAAGAGAGAGAGAGAGATTACATTTCTTTACATATATTATAAACCACTGTTGCAATTTTGGGCTAAAATGTTCATTTGATATAGATATTTGTTTCCTTATATATATATAGAGAGAGAGAGATTTTCTCAGCAACTTAAAGAAACTAAGGGAAACGGAGAAGAACTAAAAAGGAGAACCTACTCAAAATAGCCATCAAGCATCACAAGTTAAACATTATTTCCCCAACCTCACAAATGGACAGTTTCATGCTCCATTTACACACCATTTAAAGGCAGAGTAGATCATTTGGAATATGCTAATGTTGCAGAGCAATCATACGATCCCTCCCACTCCCGAATCATCATCCAAAGCCACGCCTCCTCCAAAACACATGAGCACGCACAGACCAAAGCTGTTGGATCGGTTCCAGTGCCTACACTGCCTTTAAACTCAAATTCAAGAATCTGTGCTCCACTCTTATTCTGGATTCCATCAAAGCAGTAAATAACTGAACCTTTAGCAGCCAGTCTGCAAGACTACTGCTTTATCCACCATTAACCTCCATGTTTTGGTTGAAATGTCAACCAAGTCCAGAATTTGGTCACTCCTTTTTTCATAAAGGTAATAATAGTTGTATTAGTCAGATATGCAAATATTGTCACCCTAAATAAAATAGTGGTTCACCATGGCCAAAATGTCCCAGTTCTTCTGAATATACTGATCAGACCAAAGGAAAAGCACTTTGAACCCTTCCCGACTTCAGGAACAGTTCTGAGGAAAGGCTGGAGGGCCTCCATTCTCCCATTTAAAAAGGCATCAGGAATGCATTAAGATCGATCCACATGAATCACTGAAGAAATCTATTGAAATGAGTTTAATTCTGTTGGTTAAAGACTTTGAAAGTATTTTATAGTCAATTCCAAGCAAAGAGACTGGGCGCCAGAATCTAATGTCATCAAGGTCACCCTCTTTAGGTAAACAAAAGTAGACTCACTGGCAATGTGCCTCTTTTAATACACTCCACGAAAACAGAAAACAAATCCGTTTCAATAACATGCCAAATGTTTTTATAAATTCAGCATTAAGTCCATCCAAGCCTGGAGCTTTGCCAGAAGACAGCTCTTGAACGGCTGCAGATAGTTCATCAAAAGTCAATAGTTCATCAAGCCTAGATTTCTCCACTTCCGAAAGATAAATCCTGAAGGAGAAGGTCAGCCATGTCTTCATCACAGGGTTCAGCTTGGTAAAGATCCTCATGAAAAGACAATGTATGCTAAATTATTCAATCAGCATCCGTAACTCTTCTACCACTTGAAGATACAAACAGCCAAGAACGTTTCTATCCACAATCTTCATCTCCAGGTTAAAGAAAAAAGATGTAGTAGCATCCATAATATTAAAAGTTAAAAATCTTGCACGGAAACGGCTCAGGGACTTGTACTGTTCCTTCCTCTCTCAACACATCTCCCAGAAATGAATGAAAGAGTTAAAGTAGCACTAGAAAAATGTATTATTAAACTTCCAATAGGAATGTTCAAAAGTGCTCTGTGCAGTAATGACATCAATAGACAGAAAGTGGTGATCAGACAAAGCAGTAGGAAAAATACAGCTATTAAAGTATTTATTTATTGAGCTTTTCTGTACATATATCCTGTCCAGTCTAGCCCCAGATACCATATTTGAGTTTACTTTCAACCATGTATATTGCCTCTACAAGATTTATACAGATATCTGATGAAAGACCGAAGAGAATCTGCTGACCGACTATCGGGGTCAGCTGTGTCCTAGTGGTTAGAGCGTTGGGCTTGTGATCAGAAGGTTTATATCTCAGTGCCAGCAGCTCATGACTGAAGTGCCCTAAAGTACAGTTAAAATAACCTGACCCCATATTGGGCGCATACACATTGTGTTGAGAGAGAGAGACGTTTTGCAATACATTACAACATGTAACTTCAACTATTGCCCAATGTCAAAAACCTCAGATGAATGTTTCAAGAAAATACATCTTTGTGGTTGGGGCCGAAAAGCGATGCAATCTGCACAAAGGGGGCCGTACAGTGTGAGAACCGCTGATTTAGATATTAATAACATTCTAGATATAGACACAACACGTTCATGTATCTGAATCAACTTCCATAGACTCACTTTTCTGCTATAGGTTCGTAACAGTCGCTATCATCATCCAGAAGCTCCTCATCACTGCAGATGCTGCTGTATCGAGGTTTCATCGCCTTGGGAACCATCAAGGACATCTATTGGAAGCAACAGCTGTCAGTCAAACAGTGTGTGTCTAAACAAACACGGCATGTTAACACTTCACGCACCTTGTTGGCCATATCTAAGAGTTTAGCGACTCTGCTGAGATTGTGATCCTTATCGTCAAATTCATCTGAACTGCCCGCTGAATCCAATTCTGAAGAGAAAGGTCATAGATGATGTTCATCGAGCATTTTAACTTTATAGCAAACAGAAAAATCATAGATATGACACAAATAAGACTTTGTTAAATAGCTTAACATTTTGGCTTCATTAAACATGCCTTCAACAAAATAACTAAGCTTTTTTTTTAATGGCTTATGCTTTTACAGATCAAGTTAAGAGAAAAAGTGATGGAATAGTTCTGCTCCTCTGGCTAATGAAAAACAATATTCCCCATCAATCTGGTTCCAACTTTCTCGAATAGCAGTTGACAGATCAGCTTTGCAGGATGGAGCCTTATCGTGGACAATGGGACTGTTTGCTGGCCATGTCATCGAGTTGATTTGCATTTCCTGAAAAATAACTTCATCATCACCAAATGACTCCTCCATGGGTGGGATGAGAAAAGTGTCCAAAATGTCAATGTACACCTGTTGAGTGTTGAGGTAATGATTGCCATCTCCCCTGATCCTTTACCTGACATGCAAGCCCATATCATAAATTAGTTGGGAAATTTGGCAGTCATCTTTATAAGTCATCTCCTTGGCCGATTCAGATTTATGATTCATCACTGAATATCACTTTCATCCAATCATCCACAGTCTATGATTGCTTCTCCTTAGCCCCCCGTAACCTTGATGTCTTCTGTTTTGGTGTTAGTGCTGGTTTTTCTTTGGCTTTTTTATATTTAAATTCCATTTCATTCAGCCGGTTTCTTACAGTTCTGTCACAAACATGTTTGCTCACAGGCATGCAGACACGCACATGCAGACACGCACATGCAGACACGCACACGCAGACACGCACACGCAGACACGCACACGCAGACAGGCGCAGATCCTCTACAGGACAAAACATGCTGAACAAGATCTACAGCTGAAGGTAAGACCGTACATCAATTATAGTTCAGATTCCACTTAAAGGAAGCAGTTCCTGAATGATTCTGTATTCATGAGATTTTAAGACGAATAATGAAAAACATTTGGTAAGCAAAACGTAAAGTCACTTCTGACTTCATCTTAGCAGCATTGAAAACAAGTTTAAATGTATTGTACTGTCACCCGTGTCTCTTTAACCCATATGTTGAGCTGTGAAAATGAGTTCCTGAGTATTCCTACAATCCTGTTTGTGTTTTTCTACATGTAGGTTGATGGACTTCCTTCTATTCTAACCGAGTGAAGAAGATGCGTGTGTGTGAATGAGAAGTCTACTCACTGTGGATGAGCGCCGGCAGTGGCACTGCTCTCCTCGGGCTCTCGCTCGGAAGTCTGATCCGAGGTGCAATATCTGGGAATTGATCTGGATCCAGAAGATCATCTGCTGTAGAGCTAGAGGAGTTGAGACGAGAACAGACAAAATCATCATCCACATGTCTGTTGAGAACATTAAACATCCTACAGAACTTCTTCATTCTGAACGTTCACAACACAGAGAGAACCGCTTCATTCTTTCCATTGGGTTTGTCTGGATTCATGTTTCTACACGTTTATTACCTGACATCACACACAACAGGTTTCATGACGTTCACTCTCAACACACCTGCACATGACACAGACTGACTTATTAAAACATCACTGAAACTCAAAAGTCCTTTGTTTCTTTATAAAGCATCATGGAATAAGCAGATCTCAGCAGAACACTCAATGGAATTGTGCGGATTTCAGCGCTTGTTATTGTCAAATATACAAACACAACATGAGCACATTACTATGATGCGCTGATTGCTGTGACAGATTTTGTGATATTTGTGATATTTGAAACTAAACTAGAACTGAAAGTTCAGGGAAAGTAATTTTTTCTATTACTTGAGACGCCACTGGATCATTTCCAACCAGTCAAAGAGAGAACAAACGACATGGGAATTCTCTTGAAGTTATCTTTACATGTGAACATGTGGAAAAATCTCATTATTACAAACTAAAATCAACAAAATAACATATAACACAACCCCTTTTTATCGCTTAAACTCTATAAGCAACCAAATGTTTATTCTTTCAAACAGTATATATAATATATTAATATTGTCTGGATATCCATCTTTTCTGTTGGTTCAAAAGAAATGGAAAAACTGGAGCCTTTCTTTTGGAGCGATGGTTGGTGCTAATTCATAGGACAGATTTTTTTGTCGCGAATGTTTTTGATTTTCTCTGTAAAAAATTTTCATGAATTCATTGCTACCGAGGTGCGGCGGAATAGCCAGGTCAGGTGGTGTCTGTTTATTTGTTAATTTAGCGATATAGAAATAGAAACCTTGGATTGTTTTTGTTGGTTTCTATGAGGTTACGAAGGTGCTCAGCCTTTGCTGCTTTTAGTGCCTTTTTATAACAATTTGCACTCTCTTTCCACGCCATTTTAAAGACTTCTAATTGAGATTTTATCCATTTGCGCTCTAGTTTGCGTGTTTCTCTTTTAAGGGCGCGAGTGGTGCTATTGTACCATGGTGCAATATTTTCTCATTAATCTGTTTTGACTTCATAGGTGCAACAGCTTCTAATGTATTAGAGAAAATAGTACCCAATTTCCTGGTCATGACATCGAGCGATTCTTTATTTATTGGTATGGTTATTAAAGGAGTCAGATCTGGCAAGCTTTAGTAGCAGAGGTGATTGTTCTACCCTGTCGATAACGAGTTAAAGGGCTGATTCCAGACGTGCACAAAGTACCCGTTATAAGATAGTGATCGGTGACATCGTCGCTTTGAGGCGTAATATCTATATTGGTTAGATCGGCTCCGTGAGATATAATCAGGTCTAGTGTATGATTAAATCGATGAGTTGGTCCTTTAATGTGTTGTATTACCCCAAAAGATTGTAGTAGTTCTGTAAACACCAGTGCTAATGCATCGTTAGCGCTATCTACGTGGATATTAAAATCTCAGACAATTAGTATTTTATCAACGTTAACCAATAGATCCGATAGGAAGTCCGCAAACTCTTTCAGAAAATCAGTATAGGGACCAGGGGGTCTATACACCGTAGCCAATGTAAAAGAAAGCAAAGGTTTTTTACTTTTGTTAGGAATAATTATGTTCAACGCAAGCACTTCAAATGATTTAAATTTATGCTCTGTTCTCTTAGTTACAGTAAGAAAGTTTCTAAAGATTGTAGCGACGAGGCCACCTTGACGTGGCTCATGCATGTAACAGTAGTTTGGTGGGGTACACTCATTCAGGCCGAAATATTCATTTGGTTTAAGCCAGGTCTCGGTAAAACAGAGTATATCAAAACTGTTGTCCGTGATCATTTCATTTACAATAACTGCCTTTGATTTTATTTTAATGTATTTTAATTGTTTGTAATCATAATATGAGTATACATGGCTTCTACTTGGCCAGGCCTCTCTTGTAAAAGAGATCGTTCATCTTAATCGGACTTCCAGGAAAATAAATTTTCCAAGGTAAAATAAATCAACAAACTGATCTTTAATTATGTCATTTAAAATGTAATCTTGATTTTCCTTTTTTTCTTTTCTTTTTGATGTCTTGTCATTAGTGTGTTCTGTTATTGTAGTGTCAATAAAAAAAGAAGTCTCACATTTCCCTGTAAACGCGGTTTTCTGCGTAGCCGTTTATTGATATGCATGTAAATGATCAGATTTATAATCTGATATCTGTTTATTTTGTGCATGTAACTCAATGATAACATATCATAGTTGTAAATAAATGACATGCACATTGACTATATCAAAGAGTGCATCCACACTGCCATTAAGTATAGAGCAACATGTGTGGTGTTGATGTTATCATGTGAAAACAGGTTGTGTTTCCCCTTTCCTCACATCCGCCTGAGATCAAACTTGTGGGTGTTGAAACAATGACTCTTCCTGTGACCGCTGAACAGTCCAGAGAACAAACTGACCATCTCAGCTGAAAAAACTCAAACACGACCAAACTCAATCTCACCGGATTTCATTTAAGCAATCAATAGCAATTATATTTATTTGTGTCACACTTTATATCCATAAAGAAAGAAATTAAGGAATGCAAGAAAAGTGCTTTGACAAACTCACAAACATGACTCAGAAACACACAGAGAGAGTGAAATGAGTGAGGTTTCAGTACTCCACATGTCATTCTGAAAACAGAAGCCGCAGTTCTGACACAAGACAACTGAGCTGAGCTCCTAACATTCATCAAATCACTTCTGAATATTGTGTTCGAGTCAAAACACGGCTGCATCATATGACAGAACTGACACGTGTGTATTAGGAAGTATAGACAGTTCTGTCTAATTCAGTTCATTTCTCAGTTCAGGTCTGTACACAGCAGCCACACAAAGATCTCAGAATAAACAAGAAACAGCTAATGAACTCCATCCATCCATTTTCTTCCGCTTATCCGGGGCCGGGTCGCGGGGGCAGCAGGCTAAGCAGAGATGCCCAGACATCCCTCACCCTAGACACTTCCTCTAGTTCTTCCGGGGGGACACCGAGGCGTTCCCAGGCCAGCCGGGAGACATAGTCCCACCAGCGTGTCCTAGGTCTTCCCCGGGGTCTCCTCCCGGTCGGATGGGCCTGGAATACCTTCCGTGGAAGGCGTCCAGTAGGCATCCGTAACAGATGCCCAAGCCACCTCAGCTGACCCCTCTCGATGTGGAGGAGCAGCGGCTCTACTCCGAGCTCCTCCCGGGTGACCGAGCTTCTCACCCTATCTCTAAGGGATCGTCCAGCCACCCTGCGGAGGAAGCTCATTTCAGCCGCCTGTATCCGGGATCTTGTCCTTTCGGTCATGACCCAAAGCTCATGACCATAGGTGAGAGTAGGAACGTAGATTGACCGGTAAATTGAGAGCTTCGCCTTGCGGCTCAGCTCTTTCTTCACCACGACGGACCGGTACATCGACCGCATTACTGCAGAAGCTGCACCGATCCGTCTGTCAATCTCCCGTTCCATCCTTCCCTCACTCGTGAACAAGACCCCGAGATACTTAAACTCCTCCACTTGAGGAAGGAACTCTCCACCAACCTGAAGTGGGCAAGCCACCCTTTTCCGACTGAGGACTAATGAACTCCTTTTTGAAAAAACACTGTTCATTACAACAACAAAATGTAAAACATTTACTAAAAGACACGGACAACATCCATTTCTAAAATCTTCACAAACAGTCAAAATAAAGTAACAACAAACAAGTTTAATCTTCATCTAAAACAGCGTTTCTCAATGGGTGCGGTACCCCCCTTCAGGGGGCATTCAGAGAACGTAGCGGGGGGCGGGTGCTGATGGAAGCAAGATTTCTGAAAGGGGGGCGTTCGCAAGTTTACACCGAAGATCCAGGTTACACAAGATAAAACATTTACCTGCAAAAGATTATGATCTGCATCAGGACTAGCTAGGGTGCAAACTGTGGTTTTAATGTAGCCATGAATGTCTTTGACCACACACCACGTGATCATTTCAGCCCATCATAGCATGTTCAGCAGTTGAGCGCAGCAGTGCTCGTGACGTGCACCCAAAAACCTGCCTCATCATACCGGACACAGCTCTTCGCGGCAGCCATGTCAGCTTTAACTGATCATTAAAAACATATCAATAAGCTCTTTTTCTTCCCTTAGAGGCAACTTCACCTTGACTGTACAAAACATTTGGTCTGAGTCAGAGAAAGACTGAAACAGTCCACTTGAAGGCTATGGAGAGTCAGAGAAATTAAAGGGCTAATCTTTGTTTTTTGGTAGAACCCGAATAAAGGCATCGATCGGCTGTTCTGAAACGTTATGAAATCCCAACAGGGATCAATAAAATGCCTTGTTGTGCAGCACTATCGAGCTTGTGGAGAAGCTGCAGATTTGGTCAGAACTGGAATCCCCTGGTTAGGCCTGGTTTCCCTCTGAGGTTTTGGGTTCCTCGCCACCGTTTACATACTGTTTTGCACTGGCCGGGGACTGCTAGAATTTATATAGGATATAGTATTATAAAGGAATTTATAGTCTGTTTGATATTTGATCTGTGTTTCCCTCTCCTTATCTTTGGTGTGAGTGTGACTGTGTAAGTTTGTTTGTGTGCTTGTGCATGTTGTGTGTGTGGTTGTCTTAATCTGTGTGTCTGTCTACTGTGTTTTTTTACATAATTTACATTTACTCATTTGGCAAAGCGACTTACAAGTAGTTTTATACAGTGGCACATTACTGCAGAGCAATCAGGGGTAAGGTGTCTTGCTCAAGGGCACTTCAGTCATGACCTGCTGGCACTGAGATTAGAACCTTCTGATCACAAACCCAACGCTCTAACCACTAGGCCACAGTTGAAAATTGTATGGTAATACTTTTACTGGTCAATGAAATCTGTTATTTGACTTTCATAGACATTTTATTTATCTCCATTTTATGTGTACACATGTAAAGCCTCCAGCAGGCCAGACATGCGATTGAAAAACACCCTAGAGACCAGCTAGCAGTGCCCTAGCAACACACAGAACACCTTATCAACCACACAGCGATGTGCAAAAGTAAAACGCTCCAACACGGCTGTAGAGACGAATGAGAATAACTTCATAACATCTCATAATCTAGTTTACATTTCCTCAACATCTGTTAAATTCAGAGCGGCTGAACTCTCACAAAGACGCTGTGACGACACCAGTCACCTTTAACACAAACACACACAGGAATTTGGTGACATCAAAATAATAATGTAAAAAACGAGATATAATCAAAAGTAAATTAAAACATGAACAAACTTCTCATATCAGACACAACGCAGAAATAAAGCAAACAAACGTCCACTTCCCACACTGAACTTACATTCTCAAACACACCCAGTGAGGCCATGAGAGAGCGTGAAGATCCTCTTATAGGTGAATATAGACACCGCACATCAGCACATTGAGGTGATATCCCCAAACAAACAAGCCTTCAAAATAAAAAACAGAGCCAGAGATTCACGCTGAAGTGATCGAGACCACAGACAGACAGACGGAAGTAAAGCTCTCTCGTGTGTGTGCGCGCGCTGAGAACAAAAAACAACCGTTTCCTGATTTCTGCTGCTCACAAGGACGAGCTTTAACAAACAACCAGTGCGCGTGTATGCCTGACCAAAACATGACCAGAACATTTCAATAGGTTTTCAAGACCATTAGACACTGTTTTAATATTGTGGCTTCAAATAAAACACACCGTTTCCTCATTGCTGTCTCATGTGTGTTCAAAACGGCACATCTAATACAATGTTGTATTTCAGTATGGAGAAGCTGGAAGGACAAACTACATGAGAAAGTGTCACGATGTCCAGTGACAGATGAGTGGTGTTTTTCCACTTAAGAACTGTGATGTCCTGCCAGACATCCTTTCTAAAGCTGCTCAGCTCTGTGTCTCATTGAGGAAATCTGCTGACATCTAGTGTTCACATTGAGGCTTTTGAGGAAATCTTTCCAGGGTTCTTCTTCATGTAAATCACTTCAATGGGGGCTGTTGGTTGAAACCCTTTATTGGGCAAATTGGGCAACTTAATCGACCAATCACAAGAGCGTTTTCATGCCTCTCCGTGCATGGATGTCTCCCAGTCGGTCAATAGAGATCAGTCTCTTCACAAATAGTGACATCATGGCATGTGACCAATCAGGAATATACGTCTAGATCATCGAAACGAACAATGATATAAGTTAATGAAACTCTCAGGTTATATGGTTGAACATTTGGGTTTAATGTTGAGATGTTGTTTGCGTAGGGTTTCTAGACATTGTTGCCGAAAAATGGTGTGATCATATTTAATGACAGGTTAATGACAAAGTGTCCATTTTTAGACATCGGGCAGATGCGTCTAATAAGTCATACTGTTACTAATAATGTATTATAACATAGGGCAATAGCATGTATTAATGCATTGAATGTTGCCACAGGTCTGTATAACATTATACAGTGGGAAACCTAAACTTATTACAGTAAGTCTTGTTATAACCTCCATTTACACTACTGGGTTAAAGAATTTCTACGTATTTCAATGAGTGCCCTATAAAGGGTTAAAGTCTATATTTCAGTTTCATCGCAGCGTCAAAAGACTCGACACCAGCCGATGAAGAAGGGTCTTGAAGAGCCAAATGATTGGTCATTTGTCATAAAACATTTTCTATATTTTAACATAAATACACAGCTTGCACTGCATCCATGATGCACGTCCGTGACTTCCATATTGTGCAATCACGTTGGAAAGGTCACCCGTGACGTAGATTTGAAAATATATAAACATTGCTGAAATGCACACGAACTGACCCTGTTAAACAATAATCTTGCACAAAGACATATAACGTGTCATTCAATATCCAAGAACTGTTGAACGGTCTTCTGTCTCCACACTCGCAAACACTGGCTCAGAACTATAGCGTACGTCACAAGTGACCTTTCCAACAAGATTACAGAGTAGATGGAGGCGCTCCGAGGCATATACAGTATTGTGGATTAAACAGGAATCATGGAGCTAAATTTGATACTTTTATAGACTTTTTTTCAAGACCTCATTGAAATTTCATTGAAGTTTTAACCGGTTACATTGGTGACACTTTAACTTACATTCACTATATGGTGATAATCTTAGTTTGTGATCTCTCCTGATTAATGCAACATCATTCACAATGGTGGGAACCAAGAGTGACTAACACAATGCAAGGTTTATTAGAAAGAGAATCCAGGTTTGTGGCTAGCACTTAGCATGTGGGACCGGACAGTGTGGATCCCTATCAAGGCTACGCTAATTGCCTTCCGACACACAGAGCAGTTCACCTCACGGTTATTCCCAGAGACGGATGGTTCCAACTCTTTATCCTACAAACATTTGCACAAAAACTTGCATTTCTCCATCAGTCAATCATGTTGTTTAGCAACGGGGTGTTACTGGAACTCCACTATTCACCAACGCAATGATTCAATTCAGGCAAACTATGACACCTTTGGACAAATATGAAAAGATGATACACAATTTAATACCTTGGAAAATGGCTTTTAAGACTTCTTTATACTTTTAAGACCCAGGGACAACCCTTTATAGAGCTTTTCAATGGACGTCACAGCTTTTTGCATGCCGCCATCTTCGGAAGTTGTTTATTAGCGATTGTTTTGTTTTACTACGGCTCTCACGTTGCTTTTGCGTTTTGTGTGAAGAGTATTAGAGAATTAGAGCAGTGGAAATTATGAATACATCAAGTCAAACGGAACAACACTGAACTGAACTAGCAGAAAAGAGCCGCTACCACCAACAAATATGGCCGCAACACAGCATGACAACGGTTTACAAGCTCAATATTTTAAAAGTATATCATTTTGTAGTTTTCAGTTGAAACTGAAATTTAACCTTAACCAACAGCCCCCTTGAAGAGCATTATATGGAGAAGAACCCTGGAAAGCTTTCCTCAAAAGCCCGAATCTGTTTTCCACAGAAGAAATCACATGGACGGCTTGAATGACATGTGGGTGTGTGAATCATCATGACATCATTTTATAGTGAACTACTCCTTCAAAGATCTACTTGTCTAACACCATCAATTAATACTAACAAGACAAAATACATAAAGGGGATTATCTGACTCATACTGGCAGGAAAAACACACACATTATTTTCCAGCTGTAGTTCACGTCACCGTGTGACTGTCAGAGCACAGGGCACTGTGTGTCAGCTGACAGGAAGTGATGCAAAACAAATGCCAGACTTGTGCAAGTGTGTTGGGCAAAAGCATGAAACAAATGAAGATACAAAACACACCACACACCGCAGCAATCGTAAGTCTTACCTGGAACTGGACGGGATGCTGGGATTGACAGTAATGGAGTTAACAGAAACTCGTGGAGGAGGAACAGGAGGTCTGTAAGGAACCCGAGGAGGTAACTGGGCGTCTGAGGATTCTTTGGAGACGCCCACAGCATAGCTCTTGGGAGGAAGAGGCGGAGCCGTTTCTAAACAACACTGTTCATACAGGTGGAAGTTATCAGACGAGGAGGAGGAGGTGGATGATGATGAAGAGAGGGAGCGATTGGGCGACACAGGTGAAAATTTCCTCTCGCTCTTCCGTACTTGTTCTTTCAGAGGCAGGTGTTCTGGGCGTGGCCTCGGAGCAGGGGTGGGTTGGCGTCGTTCGGCAGGGATGGGCATTTCTATCGGCTCGGGTGCGATTGGGTGTTGCGTAACGTTCCTCGCCAAGTTTAGATCGGAGGTTGTCACCATGGATTTAGGAACAGAAGCAGATGTAAAGGGCACCGGAGGTCGATTGGGCGTGACCCGAGGAGGCACAGGAGGCAGTGTGGAGCGAACCATGTCGTCCTTCTTGTCAGATCCTGGGGACGCTCTGAATTTCGTCCTCTCTCTGGGAACGGGTCGGTCTTCCTCTCTCTCTTCGTCTTCCTCCATACCCGACGCCATAGGAAATCGCTTACGTATGCTGCGAGAATTCGCTTCCTGTGGCCGGGAAGAGCCACGCCCATCTGCTGCAATTCCGTGGATGTTAAATCCTGACATTCCCAAAATGTGTCCAGTCCGGCCTCCTGAAACGCTGTGCAGTACTGATCGAGACGGAGCGCTCTCAACCACTCTGCTATGGGCCGGGAACTCCCAGACATTACCCCAACACTGCAAAATACTGGAAGAGAGAGAGACAGAGAAAGGGGTAATCAAATAAATCATTAATAATGATAATACTGACACAGTAGTTCTGAACTGAGAATCTGACAAGGAATGAAATCTTTAATTGTCAATGTATGATGCAGTCGTGCATCCGAACCAAAACTAGGAAATCAGCACATAAATCTCGTGACACTTATGTTAACACAACACAATCCATTTTTAAGGAAAAACACACGCATTATCAGACACAAAGAAACGCATTAAATGTGAAGTTAAGATCCTCACACACACACAAAAACACCAAGGAACTTTAGGTCTCTCCTGTGTCCGGTGTTTTTACTCATTTTTAATGAATTCCAACAACAAGACTTACTTGTTTATTTTCGTGCGGTTGATATTTCTATTAATTTTTAACTTGTTCGACATTGTAGTTGAAGTTGTCAATGCACGGCTGAAGCTGCATGTGCTTTGACAACATGAATGTTCTTGATCTGTCATGGCAAACACACATGTAGAGGGACAGACACTCTCTCTCTCTCTCTCACCAGAGTCTGTGGTCGCTGGTCGCCGTGGCTTTCTATCTCAATGTACATCAGGACAATGTCAGGTGCTTCACCAACCGCTCGCAGAACCACAAGTGTGACAAATGTCATTCATAACCACACAAACGTTTGTCAAATACTCCTCGTTTCCCAAACAGAAGTAAACTGGCATGCAAACACCATTCCATGCAATAGATGCCAAAGCCTTCTATCTTATTAAAACTTCATTTACTACACTCACATTTAGGGCTGTCACCATTATTATATAATCGTCTCATCGCGATTGTTTGATCTCATCAGATGGTTTCAGATCATCGCAATTATTGCACATCTTTACAGAAGATACAAGGGGGAGCTGCAGTGACTGCATATTGCATATTTTTGTGTGTGTGTTGTAACTTAAGTATGATAATACTGGTAAAATGTTCCAACAATCACTTCAAAAACTTTAAAGCATATACCATAAAGAACTATAGTACAATTTTACTATTATATAAGCTAATCTCAGTGTGAAATCAAGGATTTTTTAAAGCAGGGGCCACATTGCGGCGGCCGAGTATAGTGCAGAATTCTTTTTCATTTTTCAATTGCTGCTGGCACTAACAGATGTCTGAGCAAAACACTTATGCCAAAGTTACGCTGGTTTATTAATGATAAACAGAGATGAGTCAGTAAGTAAACCAACACAACAAAAAGGTTTTAAATACTTATAAACATACTTTTGGTATGAACAAATACTACAGGGGTTTAAGTGTCAGGCACTGTTATCCATCCCTGAAATGTTTTACTTCCCTGAACTATGGAACGATTAACTAATATGTTAATCTAGCTGCTAAACTGGAGTATTGTTGTAGCTGCAGGGCTCAACACTAAGGATATTTCATCTTGCACAGGCAGTGATTCAATTTTTAACATGATCTACAAACATTTTCACTGACCCTGACACAAATAAATGAAATAGTTGTTGTTATCGTTGCTTTTGACCCATC
>NC_136782.1:22324173-22352029 GCF_947034865.1 Barbatula barbatula
ACATGAGCGCGCGTACAGATCAGAGACACGGGCTGAAGTGACGCGACGCGACGAGCGTTAGACCTGCAGGCGGCGCTCGCGCTGTGTAATCACATGATGACATTAAAGGACATTTGATTTAATATTCTGTGACACAACATCACCCCCTCGTGTTATATCTTTCACAGTCATCATAATCGACTGTGTTTTTTGTGCGTTCCCTTTACGTTATTATTTCGTTTAGTTTTTCGTGGGAATAAACTTGTTTCATTTTGGTGTAATTATTATTAAGATAAATAATAATGTGTCATCAGTCTAAAGCCGTATTTACCAGCTGTGATCGCTGGGTGTCGCAAGACAGTGAAATATTTGGACTATGCTCCACTAATACAGTATAGGTCTATTATTACATTTACATTTATGCATTTAGCAGATGCTTTTATCCAAAGTGACTTACATTGCATTATTCTATACATTTACACACAGGGATCTACAATCCCCTGAGATCAAACACACAACCTTGAGCTGATAACACAATGCTCTTAACACTGAGATTCAGGAAAGCGTTTCAATCCGTATGCAGTAAGCAGTATGCAGTAAGCAGTAAGCAGTATGCAGTAAGCAGTAAGCAGTATGCAGTAAGCAGTATGCAGTATGCAGTAAGCAGTATGCAGTAAGCAGTAAGCAGTAAGCAGTATGCAGTATGCAGTAAGCAGTATGCAGTAAGCAGTAAGCAGTATGCAGTAAGCAGTATGCAGTATGCAGTAAGCAGTATGCAGTAAGCAGTATGCAGTAAGCAGTATGCAGTAAGCAGTATGCAGTATGCAGTAAGCAGTATGCAGTAAGCAGTAAGCAGTAAGCAGTATGCAGTATGCAGTAAGCAGTATGCAGTAAGCAGTAAGCAGTATGCAGTAAGCAGTAAGCAGTAAGCAGTAAGCAGTATGCAGTAAGCAGTATGCAGTAAGCAGTATGCAGTAAGCAGTATGCAGTATGCAGCAGGCAGTAAGCAGTAAGCAGTATGCAGTATGCAGTAAGCAGTATGCAGTAAGCAGTATGCAGTAAGCAGTATGCAGTAAGCAGTATGCAGTAAGCAGTACGCAGTACGCAGTAAGCAGTACGCAGTAAGCAGTACGCAGTAAGCAGTATGCAGTAAGCAGTATGCAGTAAGCAGTATGCAGTAAGCAGTATGCAGTAAGCAGTATGCAGTATGCAGTAAGCAGTATGCAGTAAGCAGTATGCAGTAAGCAGTATGCAGTATGCAGTAAGCAGTAAGCAGTATGATTTAGAAGGTATGAACAACAGCTCTTTCTAAGATGTTTAACAGATGTTTCCAGATCTCCAGCAGACGTATCACAGATGTACCTGTGTTGGTGGGTTAAAGGGTAACTCAGACGAAATTTTTAAATGACTCACCTTCAAGTACTTGAACATCTGTTTGACCTCCATTTATCCAAAAACGCAAAATAAGGTTGTTTCGAGCTTTCTGACTTTTATTGCAATGCAACAATCTTAAAAAGCGCTGAAAGTGCGTAAAGACATCGTAAAATTGTCCACGCGACTCCGGTGGTTCAGTATAAATCAATATAATGCGACGAGGATACTTTTTGTGCGCAAACAAACAAGAAAAGCTTTCAAAACTACCTTGGAGAAAAATGGAGGTCATGCAGATGTTAAACTACTTGAGGATGAGTTATTAATGGCAGAATGTTTAGTTACTTTAAGAGCAAAATTTGACAAATCTAAACAGTTGGAGACATTCTTGAGATCTCTCCTGTAACAAAGTGACTCAATTTGCTTTTCTTCTTATTGGTGTCTTGGGGAAACTTTCCTGCCCTACAGAAAATCTACTTGAGTCAAAACATACCCCATTAAAAAATATATTTTACATGACATGTTCCTGGTCTTACGTCAGAGGTTTTCTTTCTTGATCAATAACCGAACATCTCATGAGCACACCCTTGTTGCGGTGTTAAACACAAGAAACACACAAGAGCTCCAAAACCAAGCGGCGTTTTTATTTGATTCCAGTTTCTACATTCATTTCTTCATTCTTGAAACTGTGACATCATACAATGATTCTACAGGCGCCCTCTGTGTGTCTGGAGACAAACTGCATGCTATATAAGATCAGGACTCAATCCATCAAGCAAGAGCCGGCTGAAATAAATCCCTTCATAAACTCTTTTATTTGTGTCTGCATACATGATTCACTCTGACAGGGGAGTGACCACAGAACTGATCACATGTGTGTGTTTTGAAGGGTTTCTAATGCATGAAGTGTACGTGTCAGTGGTGTCCCTCTTCATCGCTGTGTTCAGCGCGCTCATCTTTACTCTCGCTCAGCGAGCTCTCGTCGATGTTCTCCAGAGATTCGGCGTGCTGTATAGAGAGCTCACCCAGCGGGATGCTGGACAGACGGTTCTGCTCCGGGTATAACCACGGCTTGAATCCCGGGTTGTGCTTCTGTTTCCACTCGGGGTACCGAAGACACGCTTTACTGATACGCTTCATCGCCTGAAAGACAGACACGTGACGGTTCGTTTGAAACTCTCTTTAAGATGCGCTGATGTAAATCAAACACATACGTGATAACGTTCACACACATAACAATGGAAATGAACTTGTGTGCACTTCACTCACTTTGGGAGCCAGGAACTGGGAAGACTTGTTAACAACCCACTTAGGTAGAGAACCTAGAGAGAGAGAGAGAGAGAGAGGCGTCTGATATCTGGGATCACATCTGAGATGTTACTAATATAGTAACACATATAATACAGATATGATGTGCGTATATGCGTGTCAAATTTTTTATAAAAATGTCTTTACTTGGCGGGTTTTCTATCATTCAAATTTGGTTGATCTGGTTAATAACACATTTTCTATTGGGGTGACACACTCGGAACACATTTAATATTGGTTTACACATACTTAAAGATGATCAACATGAATATAGTGAGAGTCTAGCCAAAAACACACTAGTGAGATGTATTATTCTTACCAATAGGACACTCTTTACAAATTACTTTACACAGATGCGATAAAAACAATAGACAATGTTTGTGTGTATGAGTGTGTGAAGTATAAAGGTAGGCTAAGTATGTTTTTTGAGTCAGGCCAAAAAGTACCAAAACAAACTTGTAGCCAATCAGCAATAGGGGGCGTGTCAGCTCATGTTGACGGAGGGAAGAGAGCAAACGTGCATTAGAAAGAGTTTAGGAAGAGCGATGTCTTATTTCTTACATAAAATTCACAGACTCTTTACTTTTAAGTAAAAAAAGAAGGCAAAAGTCAGGCAGGATCTAGGACCCGCGTTAATATTATAAAGACTATCCAGCAGAGATGCGTTGGGTTGGGGTTAGATCATCTTATAATCACCCGAGGAAGTTGCTTTGATTCGGATCAGTATGTGAGGAACATTGGTTTTTCTGTTTGTTAGAACCAACATATATTATATGCATTTGGCAGATGCTTTTATCCAAAGTGACTTACATCGCATTATCCTATACATTTATACACAGGGATCTGTAATCCCCTGAGATCCAACACACAACCTTGAGTTGTTAACACAAAGCTCTTAACGCTGAGCTGAGCTTATCTGGAATCAGTATGCTGCTTATATCTACTTGCGTCTTTGCTTGTTTTATTAATTTGCGTGGTCTAAGCTATGATAAAGCTCAGTATTTCATGCATGTTCGTGGGCGGAGCAATGCAGGAGGGGGCTTGTTCCTTTTGCTTTGTAGTGCGTTTTGTTGTCGATTTCAAATAACTCAATTCAGAAATCGCTTACTGCACCTTTAACAGCGTGAATGAATGTGTGTGTAGTGAGTTGGTGTGTATGTAGTGCGAGTGTGTGTGTGTGTTACCTTTGGGATCAACCTGCGCCAGGTAAGTTAGGGTGCAGCTGATGGGTCCGGTGCGCTGGATCAGGTATCCAGTCTGAATAGAGACGGCCCTCACCAGATCTTTCTTCTGAGGATATTTCTGAGAACACAGAATGAAAGAATTATTCACACGACACATGATCTACATTACACTAATAGTGTTAAGAATGCATGTGTGTGTGTGCCCTTGTGTTTTTCATCACTGCTACACACACGTACACGCACAGCAGAATCTGTGTTAAAACCAGTCAGATTTATTACAGCACCTCTGTTCTACATCTCTAATTGTCCAAATTACACTCTGGCCTGGTTTTACTGTGTGTGCTTGATCGATTGTGTGTCAGTGTGTGTGAGACAGAATAAAGAGGCAGTATTGTGCTCGCTCGCTCGCTCTCTCTCTCTCTCTCTCTCTCTCTCTCTCTATCTGTAGATCAATTCAGTCAGGAGTTTCTGCAGATTAGTGTTCTCATGTGACTCTAAACACACACCTACAGATTCCAGAACGCACAAACACACACTGATACTTTTAACCTCAGTTAACCTCAGCTTTACTGGCATGATAAAATAAACTTTACATTGCCAAAGTAAAGAAGTATCTATGTAAATTATACATATCAATATAAACAGAAATGTTCAGTAGTTCCAGGGGATGACTGAGGTGCTCTATAGCAGGGGTTTTCAAACTTTATGATGCCAAGGACCCACAAATAAGATTAAGCTATTGTGAGAGACCCTTTTCTAAAATACGTAACCATCTAAACATTTTATGGGTAAGGAAACATAAAATCATAATAATTCAAATGTATTTGTGCTGTAGCTGTTTTCACTTTGAGTGAGAAACTAGTGAGAAAAACTCCATAGACAGATACAAATATATACACCATGCATGTAACAAAAACAGATAAACAGAAATGAACTTTTTCTAAATTTTTCCCCGGCAATTTTCTTGGGATCCCTTGAAACCTTCTGGAGGCCCCCTGGGGGACCCATGTGGGTCCCCAGACCCCAGTTTAAAAAAACCTGCTCTATAGAACCGCTGAAGAGCCATACAGGGGCTTAACAGAAGTGGTGCTATAAAACTCCTCAGTCATCCCAAAGAACCACTTAAGCACCAAGATACGGTGCTTCATAGCCCTAAAAGTGGTTCACCTATGATACAAGCCAAGAACCATTTTTGGTGGAATATAGAATCTTTTCTATAACACAATACTATATAGAACACTGGTGAGCACTATACTACTGATAAAACACAATCCTGCTGAATCACTCACAGCGTGTTTGACAGAGTAATTCATGATGATGTAATCGTTTCCCATCGGCAACCAGGAGCGTAGTGTGATGACATCACGATTCTTCAATGGTTTAGGACACTTCCCTTTAGAAAACACAAAGGATTACACATACACGAACATAATAAGCACAACACGATTTCATTATTTTGGCAGTATGGGATGTCGGGGGTCTCACAGGAATAATATCCCACATCTGCATTAACCGTCAGTTTGCCGATGTCAAACGTCTCTATGACATTAGCGTCCCATTTCCGGCGATACTCGATGTCATGAAGCACGTCGTACATGGTTTCAGCAGGAATGTCTTTACACTGCATCCGACACTGAGGAGACAGAGCACAAGAACTACATTACCCACAATGCATCAGACTCATGGCTATTAAGACAAATGTTTTGTTCAAGACACCACGGATGTTTTCCGACCACAAAACCGTAAGTAACGTCTGGATTTAGTACCATTCAAAGTATTTAGTAAGATTAAAATATCAATAACACGCACGCACTTTTCTATTTCATGAGATCAGACATTATCCAATTAGAGCATCATCAGATTACTGATTGCTGCGATGAACCTTATAAATCTTTGTCATGTATTGTGCGGTCGCTCTCTCGCTCTCTCGCTCTCTCGCTCTCTCGCTCTCTCGCTCTCTCTCTCGCTCTCTTTCGCTCTCTCTCGCTCTCTCTCGCTCTCTCTCGCTCTCTCTCGCTCTCTCTCGCTCTCTCTCGCTCTCTCTCGCTCTCTCTCGCTCTCTCTCGCTCTCTCTCGCTCTCTCTCGCTCTCTCTCTCTCGCTCTCTCTCGCTCTCTCTCGCTCTCTCTCGCTCTCTCTCGCTCTCTCTCGCTCTCTCTCGCTCTCTCTGGACACATGTTCCTGGAGCTCCACGGAGCACTGAAAGCACTGAGTGGGTGGACACATAATGTGTGTGTGTTCAGGGGAAGCCGAACAACAACTCCAGCCACACACAGAATATTGTGTACTAAATATACAGTATACAATCGGTGTGTTTGTGTATTGGCTGCGTGTACGTGTGTCCGTGTGTAAGTGTATGTGTGTGTGCTGCAGTCTGACTGACCTCTACTGTAATCATTAACTTTTGTGCTTAAGACAAACGTCCGTGGTCATGTCTGGAATTTAAAGTCTCATTTGGCTACAGTTTCTGATAGTAATTAATTGCTCGGACCGCTTCATACATCACTGAAACCTGTAACTGCTGAGCAGAATATCTGACACGTCTGACGATGTTCCTCTGACAACACAAGCAAACATCACAATCCTTCTCACACACACACACACATCAGATCTACATCAGACAGAGACTCATACAGTCTGAATCAACATCAAGATGAGTGAATGAATGATCACAGAAGTTTAACTGTTATGAGGCGAGATAATCCTATGACACACTCCAGCATTCCACAAGTGTGTGTGTGTGTGGGTGTGTGGACAAGGCCATGAAGACCAAACACACACTGAACACAAGAGATAATTGCATCAGTATGACTCATACCGCTCTCCCTCACACACACACGTGTTTTATGGGGACCTGCAATAGTCGTCATGATTTTGATCTTGTGCAAACGGTAGATTGTATCCTGTAACCACTAAACCAACACATCACACAAACCTTTCTTCACATCACATGATCACATCTGTCTTCATTGAAGCTGCTGTCAACCACACAATCATCAAACACAGACAAACCATCATCATCAACTTTACGGTTATTGTGAAGATCACAGTAACACACAGCACATGGCAAGACACTGCCAACAACCAACCGTGTGTTTGAATCTTATTGTGTGTGTGAGAAAGAGGCATTAAATATTGTGTTTGTGCGTTTGAGTGCGCGTGTCTGTGTGTGTGTGTGTGTGTGTGTGTATGCGTGTGCGTGTGCGAGCGTGGGGGGTATTAAATATTCTCTCTCTCTCTTTGTTTGTCAGAGATACACTATTTCTCACACTTCAGCACATTGTGGGTTATTGTGCTGCACTGCTGTTGCCCCGCAGGAACACGTCAGCACCCACACACAAGCAAACACACACACACACAATAAGATACAAACATACACAAACTTCCACTTAACACACACCTAAGAGTGATTTGGTCTCAGTCCACATTCAGTATTCTATAATCATACATTTTCTAGGGCGGTCACGGTTATGACATTTGCTGATTTATAATTGCTATTATGGCAATTAATTGTCTGTTTTGAGGCTTTTACATCATAACTATTAATGACAATTAATGTATTCAATGAAGAAAAGATATATATACAAAGCTTAAACAACTGACATAATGGAGAAATGTCATTTCAATGTTAACACACACAGACACACAGACACACAGACGCACACACACATTCTCTTTCTCTCTCTCACTGAGCACAGGTGAGCTGTCAGGTGACTGTTGGGAGTTTCCTGCAAACACACACATTCTCTTTCTCTCTCTCACTGAGCACAGGTGAGCTGTCAGGTGACTGTTGGGAGTTTCCTGCAAACACACACATTCTCTTTCTCTCTCTCACTGAGCACAGGTGAGCTGTCAGGTGACTGTTGGGAGTTCTACACACACACATTCTCTTTCTCTCTCTCACTGAGCACAGGTGAGCTGTCAGGTGACTGTTGGGAGTTTCCTGCAAACACACACATTCTCTCTCTCACTGAGCACAGGTGAGCTGTCAGGTGACTGTTGGGAGTTTCCTGCAAACACACACATTCTCTTTCTCTCTCTCACTGAGCACAGGTGAGCTGTCAGGTGACTGTTGGGAGTTTCCTGCAAACACACACATTCTCTCTCTCACTGAGCACAGGTGAGCTGTCAGGTGACTGTTGGGAGTTCTACACACACACATTCTCTTTCTCTCTCTCACTGAGCACAGGTGAGCTGTCAGGTGACTGTTGGGAGTTTCCTGCAAACACACACATTCTCTCTCTCACTGAGCACAGGTGAGCTGTCAGGTGACTGTTGGGAGTTTCCTGCAAACACACACATTCTCTTTCTCTCTCTCACTGAGCACAGGTGAGCTGTCAGGTGACTGTTGGGAGTTTCCTGCAAACACACACATTCTCTTTCTCTCTCTCACTGAGCACAGGTGAGCTGTCAGGTGACTGTTGGGAGTTCTACACACACACATTCTCTTTCTCTCTCTCACTGAGCACAGGTGAGCTGTCAGGTGACTGTTGGGAGTTTCCTGCAAACACACACATTCTCTTTCTCTCTCTCACTGAGCACAGGTGAGCTGTCAGGTGACTGTTGGGAGTTTCCTGCAAACACACACATTCTCTTTCTCTCTCTCACTGAGCACAGGTGAGCTGTCAGGTGACTGTTGGGAGTTTCCTGCAAACACACACATTCTCTCTCTCACTGAGCACAGGTGAGCTGTCAGGTGACTGTTGGGAGTTTCCTGCAAACACACACATTCTCTTTCTCTCTCTCACTGAGCACAGGTGAGCTGTCAGGTGACTGTTGGGAGTTTCCTGCAAACACACACATTCTCTTTCTCTCTCTCACTGAGCACAGGTGAGCTGTCAGGTGACTGTTGGGAGTTCTACACACACACATTCTCTTTCTCTCTCTCACTGAGCACAGGTGAGCTGTCAGGTGACTGTTGGGAGTTTCCTGCAAACACACACATTCTCTTTCTCTCTCTCACTGAGCACAGGTTAGCTGTCAGGTGACTGTTGGGAGTTCTACACACACACATTCTCTTTCTCTCTCTCACTGAGCACAGGTGAGCTGTCAGGTGACTGTTGGGAGTTTCCTGCAAACACACACATTCTCTTTCTCTCTCTCACTGAGCACAGGTGAGCTGTCAGGTGACTGTTGGGAGTTCTACACACACACATTCTCTTTCTCTCTCTCACTGAGCACAGGTGAGCTGTCAGGTGACTGTTGGGAGTTTCCTGCAAACACACACATTCTCTTTCTCTCTCTCACTGAGCACAGGTGAGCTGTCAGGTGACTGTTGGGAGTTTCCTGCAAACACACACATTCTCTTTCTCTCTCTCACTGAGCACAGGTGAGCTGTCAGGTGACTGTTGGGAGTTTCCTGCAAACACACACATTCTCTTTCTCTCTCTCACTGAGCACAGGTGAGCTGTCAGGTGACTGTTGGGAGTTCTACACACACACATTCTCTTTCTCTCTCTCACTGAGCACAGGTGAGCTGTCAGGTGACTGTTGGGAGTTTCCTGCAAACACACACATTCTCTCTCTCACTGAGCACAGGTGAGCTGTCAGGTGACTGTTGGGAGTTTCCTGCAAACACACACATTCTCTTTCTCTCTCTCACTGAGCACAGGTGAGCTGTCAGGTGACTGTTGGGAGTTTCCTGCAAACACACACATTCTCTTTCTCTCTCTCACTGAGCACAGGTGAGCTGTCAGGTGACTGTTGGGAGTTCTACACACACACATTCTCTTTCTCTCTCTCACTGAGCACAGGTGAGCTGTCAGGTGACTGTTGGGAGTTTCCTGCAAACACACACATTCTCTCTCTCACTGAGCACAGGTGAGCTGTCAGGTGACTGTTGGGAGTTTCCTGCAAACACACACATTCTCTTTCTCTCTCTCACTGAGCACAGGTGAGCTGTCAGGTGACTGTTGGGAGTTTCCTGCAAACACACACATTCTCTTTCTCTCTCTCACTGAGCACAGGTGAGCTGTCAGGTGACTGTTGGGAGTTCTACACACACACATTCTCTTTCTCTCTCTCACTGAGCACAGGTGAGCTGTCAGGTGACTGTTGGGAGTTTCCTGCAAACACACACATTCTCTTTCTCTCTCTCACTGAGCACAGGTGAGCTGTCAGGTGACTGTTGGGAGTTTCCTGCAAACACACACATTCTCTTTCTCTCTCTCACTGAGCACAGGTGAGCTGTCAGGTGACTGTTGGGAGTTTCCTGCAAACACACACATTCTCTCTCTCACTGAGCACAGGTGAGCTGTCAGGTGACTGTTGGGAGTTTCCTGCAAACACACACATTCTCTTTCTCTCTCTCACTGAGCACAGGTGAGCTGTCAGGTGACTGTTGGGAGTTTCCTGCAAACACACACATTCTCTTTCTCTCTCTCACTGAGCACAGGTGAGCTGTCAGGTGACTGTTGGGAGTTCTACACACACACATTCTCTTTCTCTCTCTCACTGAGCACAGGTGAGCTGTCAGGTGACTGTTGGGAGTTTCCTGCAAACACACACATTCTCTTTCTCTCTCTCACTGAGCACAGGTGAGCTGTCAGGTGACTGTTGGGAGTTCTACACACACACATTCTCTTTCTCTCTCTCACTGAGCACAGGTGAGCTGTCAGGTGACTGTTGGGAGTTTCCTGCAAACACACACATTCTCTTTCTCTCTCTCACTGAGCACAGGTGAGCTGTCAGGTGACTGTTGGGAGTTCTACACACACACATTCTCTTTCTCTCTCTCACTGAGCACAGGTGAGCTGTCAGGTGACTGTTGGGAGTTTCCTGCAAACACACACATTCTCTTTCTCTCTCTCACTGAGCACAGGTGAGCTGTCAGGTGACTGTTGGGAGTTCTACACACACACATTCTCTTTCTCTCTCTCACTGAGCACAGGTGAGCTGTCAGGTGACTGTTGGGAGTTTCCTGCAAACACACACATTCTCTTTCTCTCTCTCACTGAGCACAGGTGAGCTGTCAGGTGACTGTTGGGAGTTTCCTGCAAACACACACATTCTCTTTCTCTCTCTCACTGAGCACAGGTGAGCTGTCAGGTGACTGTTGGGAGTTTCCTGCAAACACACACATTCTCTTTCTCTCTCTCACTGAGCACAGGTGAGCTGTCAGGTGACTGTTGGGAGTTTCCTGCAAACACACACATTCTCTCTCTCACTGAGCACAGGTGAGCTGTCAGGTGACTGTTGGGAGTTTCCTGCAAACACACACATTCTCTTTCTCTCTCTCACTGAGCACAGGTGAGCTGTCAGGTGACTGTTGGGAGTTTCCTGCAAACACACACATTCTCTTTCTCTCTCTCACTGAGCACAGGTGAGCTGTCAGGTGACTGTTGGGAGTTCTACACACACACATTCTCTTTCTCTCTCTCACTGAGCACAGGTGAGCTGTCAGGTGACTGTTGGGAGTTTCCTGCAAACACACACATTCTCTCTCTCACTGAGCACAGGTGAGCTGTCAGGTGACTGTTGGGAGTTTCCTGCAAACACACACATTCTCTTTCTCTCTCTCACTGAGCACAGGTGAGCTGTCAGGTGACTGTTGGGAGTTTCCTGCAAACACACACATTCTCTTTCTCTCTCTCACTGAGCACAGGTGAGCTGTCAGGTGACTGTTGGGAGTTCTACACACACACATTCTCTTTCTCTCTCTCACTGAGCACAGGTGAGCTGTCAGGTGACTGTTGGGAGTTTCCTGCAAACACACACATTCTCTCTCTCACTGAGCACAGGTGAGCTGTCAGGTGACTGTTGGGAGTTTCCTGCAAACACACACATTCTCTTTCTCTCTCTCACTGAGCACAGGTGAGCTGTCAGGTGACTGTTGGGAGTTTCCTGCAAACACACACATTCTCTTTCTCTCTCTCACTGAGCACAGGTGAGCTGTCAGGTGACTGTTGGGAGTTCTACACACACACATTCTCTTTCTCTCTCTCACTGAGCACAGGTGAGCTGTCAGGTGACTGTTGGGAGTTTCCTGCAAACACACACATTCTCTTTCTCTCTCTCACTGAGCACAGGTGAGCTGTCAGGTGACTGTTGGGAGTTTCCTGCAAACACACACATTCTCTTTCTCTCTCTCACTGAGCACAGGTGAGCTGTCAGGTGACTGTTGGGAGTTTCCTGCAAACACACACATTCTCTCTCTCACTGAGCACAGGTGAGCTGTCAGGTGACTGTTGGGAGTTTCCTGCAAACACACACATTCTCTTTCTCTCTCTCACTGAGCACAGGTGAGCTGTCAGGTGACTGTTGGGAGTTTCCTGCAAACACACACATTCTCTTTCTCTCTCTCACTGAGCACAGGTGAGCTGTCAGGTGACTGTTGGGAGTTCTACACACACACATTCTCTTTCTCTCTCTCACTGAGCACAGGTGAGCTGTCAGGTGACTGTTGGGAGTTTCCTGCAAACACACACATTCTCTTTCTCTCTCTCACTGAGCACAGGTGAGCTGTCAGGTGACTGTTGGGAGTTCTACACACACACATTCTCTTTCTCTCTCTCACTGAGCACAGGTGAGCTGTCAGGTGACTGTTGGGAGTTTCCTGCAAACACACACATTCTCTTTCTCTCTCTCACTGAGCACAGGTGAGCTGTCAGGTGACTGTTGGGAGTTTCCTGCAAACACACACATTCTCTCTCTCACTGAGCACAGGTGAGCTGTCAGGTGACTGTTGGGAGTTCTACACACACACATTCTCTTTCTCTCTCTCACTGAGCACAGGTGAGCTGTCAGGTGACTGTTGGGAGTTTCCTGCAAACACACACATTCTCTTTCTCTCTCTCACTGAGCACAGGTGAGCTGTCAGGTGACTGTTGGGAGTTTCCTGCAAACACACACATTCTCTTTCTCTCTCTCACTGAGCACAGGTGAGCTGTCAGGTGACTGTTGGGAGTTTCCTGCAAACACACACATTCTCTTTCTCTCTCTCACTGAGCACAGGTGAGCTGTCAGGTGACTGTTGGGAGTTTCCTGCAAACACACACATTCTCTCTCTCACTGAGCACAGGTGAGCTGTCAGGTGACTGTTGGGAGTTTCCTGCAAACACACACATTCTCTTTCTCTCTCTCACTGAGCACAGGTGAGCTGTCAGGTGACTGTTGGGAGTTTCCTGCAAACACACACATTCTCTTTCTCTCTCTCACTGAGCACAGGTGAGCTGTCAGGTGACTGTTGGGAGTTCTACACACACACATTCTCTTTCTCTCTCTCACTGAGCACAGGTGAGCTGTCAGGTGACTGTTGGGAGTTCTACACACACACATTCTCTTTCTCTCTCTCACTGAGCACAGGTGAGCTGTCAGGTGACTGTTGGGAGTTTCCTGCAAACACACACATTCTCTTTCTCTCTCTCACGGAGCACAGGTGAGCTGTCAGGTGACTGTTGGGAGTTCTACACACACACATTCTCTTTCTCTCTCTCACTGAGCACAGGTGAGCTGTCAGGTGACTGTTGGGAGTTTCCTGCAAACACACACATTCTCTTTCTCTCTCTCACTGAGCACAGGTGAGCTGTCAGGTGACTGTTGGGAGTTTCCTGCAAACACACACATTCTCTTTCTCTCTCTCACTGAGCACAGGTGAGCTGTCAGGTGACTGTTGGGAGTTTCCTGCAAACACACACATTCTCTTTCTCTCTCTCACTGAGCACAGGTGAGCTGTCAGGTGACTGTTGGGAGTTTCCTGCAAACACACACATTCTCTTTCTCTCTCTCACTGAGCACAGGTGAGCTGTCAGGTGACTGTTGGGAGTTTCCTGCAAACACACACATTCTCTCTCTCACTGAGCACAGGTGAGCTGTCAGGTGACTGTTGGGAGTTTCCTGCAAACACACACATTCTCTTTCTCTCTCTCACTGAGCACAGGTGAGCTGTCAGGTGACTGTTGGGAGTTTCCTGCAAACACACACATTCTCTCTCTCACTGAGCACAGGTGAGCTGTCAGGTGACTGTTGGGAGTTTCCTGCAAACACACACATTCTCTTTCTCTCTCTCACTGAGCACAGGTGAGCTGTCAGGTGACCAACACAACTTGTGAGTTGTGTGCAGACACACAGAGAATGAGAGGATGAGAAGCGCTTTAACGCTGTAACTGTATTCTGATCATCTCTGTGTGTAAACACCAGTTGTCACGAAACTAACTTCTGAAGGTTTTCTGCCTGTTGCATGAACACTGGCTGGTGTGAGAAGATAAACATGCATGAGCCCTTCCCTGACAGTTCAAACACACACGTGTGAATGTTTAAACACAGCTGCCGCTGGATAAACCAGACCTTCAGCACACACACCCCCGGATGTGTCCGCTTTACACTCGGACATCCCTGACATCACAACACATGTACAAACCCGCGTCATGACTTATGATAAACCACTCAACACAATCACCTCACATGTGTGTGTGTGTGTAATCACATGAACCTCACAGAGGTGTGTGTGTGTGTGTGTGTGTGTGACATGACATGAACCTCACACAGGTGTGTGTGTAATCACATGAACCTCACAGAGGTGTGTGTGTGTCTGTGTGTGTAATCACAACAACCTCACAGAGGTGTGTGTGTGTGTGTGTGTGTGACATGAACCTCACACAGGTGTGTGTGTTGAACATTAAAAAAATTTTATTGAAGGGATATTTCACCCAAAAATAAAAATGATGTAATCATTTGCTCACCCTCATGTCATTTCATACCTGTATAAGTTCGAGAAAACACAAAGAAAGATATTTGGAGGAATGTTAGCAATTTACAATTCTCTGACATCATTGCATTCCCTTCATGCAAATATGCTAAATAATCCCCCAGGAGACTGCATTTATTAGATATGATTTACTAGAATAATTCAGCTTGTTATAGAAACACCATGTACAGTGCTGTGTTTAACATTTTCTGTGTTTTTCAGTTTTCTCCTGTAAAGCTGCTTTGGAACAATGCACATTGTGAAAGGCGCAATATAAATTCAATTGAATTGACTGCCATAGTAGGAAATATTATAAAATAATATCTAAAGTGTCCCAGAACTGTTTGTGTTCCTAAATTCTTCCAAACATCTCACTTTGTGTTCAACAGAACAAAAAAATACAAAACTCTTTCCTACTATGGTAGTGGATGATGTCAGAACTGAAAATTGCAAACATTCTTACAGATATCTATGTGTTTAACAGAACAAATACATTTATATAAGTTTGAACCTGAGGGTTAGTAAATCATGACAGAATTATCTGAGTGACATATCCCTTTAACAACGTTTGCTTCAACTTTACTTTAAATACTTAAGTTTTAATATTAGAAGTACTTTTGATACTTAAGTACAAAGGTAGGTGTGTGTGTGTGTGGGGACTGAATACACACCAGCTCATGGGGACTCGTGTCACTGTGGGGACCATAACTGAGGTCCTCACAGGCACAAAAGCTTATTCATTGTACAGAACGATCATTTTTGAAAATCTAAAAATGCTAAAAGTTTTCTAGGATCTTTAGGTTTAGGGGATAAAATATACAGTTACATTACGCCTATGGACTGTCCCCACGGAGATCATAAACCAGACATGTGTGTCGTCACACAGGACAGTGTGGAGAGGTTGTTGTTCTCAGTCGCTCACCTTTATCTTTTGTAAACTCTTGTCCTCCTCCATCACTTGGATCCAGACGCTGATGTTGTTTTTGTTGTAGGTGAAACTCCAGCCTTCCTCTGACTGACACTCCTGCTTGAACCCGCTGAAGGCTCGATCATCTGGTATCAGAACCTCTTCCCCGGACATCCTCTCGAACTAAACACCGATCAAAGCTGTTGAGAAAAGAGTTTCGACGATGTTTGTCAGACTCGCAGATTCACACCGTGAAGTTTGATTTCTCCGGTGATCTCAGACGTGCGTGCGTGATGATGATGATGATGATGATGAAGCGCATGAAACACGCGGGCGGTGTCGGTGCGTCTCTTGCCTCAAGCGAATCTCCCGTGTCGTGTCCGTGATTCAGATCAGACTGGTCTGATGTTCAAACATATGTTCATCATATGTAGCGTGTTTTCCGCAGGCGCGCTCCGGGTGCGGAAGCTCGGGTTTAAATATCCAGTTATGCGCGTGCGTGAGTGATTATAAATAAATAAACAGAAAATGTTAAAACGTGAACGTGTTTCCTAGTGAAATGCACAAACAGCTGCTACACCTGTGTGTGTGCGTGCGTGCGTGCGTGTGTGTGCGCGCGTTACGATGATGATGATCATCAGAGCAGCAGAGGCGGGTGCACGCGCACGCTACCACACACATTTGACAGACAGCTGAGCTCCGCCCACCCTGATGCACGCGCACATCACTGACGTGTCATAAAACTCTATTTTACTATAAACATATTCAATTATTACTCAACATAGAGATACGGCGCATGTAAACATTTAAAATAATTAAAAAATACTGGATTTGTGTTTATAAATACTGCAAAGTGCAAAGTAAAAAGTAAATAATAAAATACTGGATTTGTGTTTATAAATACTGCAAAGTAAATAATAAAATACTGGATTTGTGATTATAAATACTGCAAAGTAAATAATAAAATACTGGATTTGTGATTATAAATACTGCAAAGTAAATAATAAAATACTGGATTTGTGTTTATAAATACTGCAAAGTGCAAAGTAAAAAGTAAATAATAAAATACTGGATTTGTGTTTATAAATACTGCAAAGTAAATAATAAAATACTGGATTTGTGTTTATAAATACTGCAAAGTAAATAATCAAATACTGGATTTGTGTTTATAAATACTGCAAAGTGCAAAGTAAAAAGTAAATAATAAAATACTGGATTTGTGTTTATAAATACTGCAAAGTAAATAATAAAATACTGGATTTGTGTTTATAAATACTGCAAAGTAAATAATAAAATACTGGATTTGTGTTTATAAATACTGCAAAGTAAATAATAAAATACTGGATTTGTGTTTATAAATACTGCAAAGTAAATAATCAAATACTGGATTTGTGTTTATAAATACTGCAAAGTGCAAAGTAAAAAGTAAATAATAAAATACTGGATTTGTGTTTATAAATACTGCAAAGTAAATAATCAAATACTGGATTTGTGTTTATAAATACTGCAAAGTGCAAAGTAAAAAGTAAATAATAAAATACTGGATTTGTGTTTATAAATACTGCAAAGTAAATAATCAAATACTGGATTTGTGTTTATAAATACTGCAAAGTGCAAAGTAAAAAGTAAATAATAAAATACTGGATTTGTGTTTATAAATACTGCAAAGTAAATAATAAAATACTGGATTTGTGATTATAAATACTGCAAAGTAAATAATAAAATACTGGATTTGTGTTTATAAATACTGCAAAGTAAATAATAATATACTGGATTTGTGTTTATAAATACTGCAAAGTAAATAATAAAATACTGGATTTGTGATTATAAATACTGCAAAGTAAATAATAAAATACTGGATTTGTGTTTATAAATACTGCAAAGTAAATAATAAAATACTGGATTTGTGTTTATAAATACTGCAAAGTGCAAAGTAAAAAGTAAATAATAAAATACTGGATTTGTGTTTATAAATACTGCAAAGTAAATAATAAAATACTGGATTTGTGATTATAAATACTGCAAAGTAAATAATCAAATACTGGATTTGTGTTTATAAATACTGCAAAGTGCAAAGTAAATAATAAAATACTGGATTTGTGTTTATAAATACTGCAAAGTAAATAATAAAATACTGGATTTGTGTTTATAAATACTGCAAAGTGCAAAGTAAAAAGTAAATAATAAAATACTGGATTTGTGTTTATAAATACTGCAAAGTAAATAATAAAATACTGGATTTGTGATTATAAATACTGCAAAGTAAATAATAAAATACTGGATTTGTGATTATAAATACTGCAAAGTAAATAATAAAATACTGGATTTGTGTTTATAAATACTGCAAAGTAAATAATAAAATACTGGATTTGTGTTTATAAATACTGCAAAGTAAATAATAAAATACTGGATTTGTGATTATAAATACTGCAAAGTAAATAATAAAATACTGGATTTGTGTTTATAAATACTGCAAAGTAAATAATAAAATACTGGATTTGTGATTATAAATACTGCAAAGTAAATAATAAAATACTGGATTTGTGATTATAAATACTGCAAAGTAAATAATAAAATACTGGATTTGTGTTTATAAATACTGCAAAGTAAATAATAAAATACTGGATTTGTGATTATAAATACTGCAAAGTAAATAATAAAATACTGGATTTGTGTTTATAAATACTGCAAAGTAAATAATAAAATACTGGATTTGTGTTTATAAATACTGCAAAGTAAATAATAAAATACTGGATTTGTGTTTATAAATACTGCAAAGTAAATAATAAAATACTGGATTTGTGATTATAAATACTGCAAAGTAAATAATCAAATACTGGATTTGTGTTTATAAATACTGCAAAGTGCAAAGTAAATAATAAAATACTGGATTTGTGTTTATAAATACTGCAAAGTAAATAATAAAATACTGGATTTGTGTTTATAAATACTGCAAAGTGCAAAGTAAAAAGTAAATAATAAAATACTGGATTTGTGTTTATAAATACTGCAAAGTAAATAATAAAATACTGGATTTGTGATTATAAATACTGCAAAGTAAATAATAAAATACTGGATTTGTGTTTATAAATACTGCAAAGTAAATAATAAAATACTGGATTTGTGATTATAAATACTGCAAAGTAAATAATAAAATACTGGATTTGTGTTTATAAATACTGCAAAGTAAATAATAAAATACTGGATTTGTGATTATAAATACTGCAAAGTAAATAATAAAATACTGGATTTGTGTTTATAAATACTGCAAAGTAAATAATAAAATACTGGATTTGTGATTATAAATACTGCAAAGTAAATAATAAAATACTGGATTTGTGTTTATAAATACTGCAAAGTAAATAATAAAATACTGGATTTGTGATTATAAATACTGCAAAGTAAATAATAAAATACTGGATTTGTGATTATAAATACTGCAAAGTAAATAATAAAATACTGGATTGAGCTGGATTTGTCAAGTATTCACATTTGGGTACAAAGACTTTTTGTCGTTATGTGTCTGTTCATCTGAACTCTCGTTTTATTCTGTGCCCCACAATATAAACATTTATCAAATGTCTCGTGTGTGTGCTATAGTCTTTGTTTCGTCATCAGAAATGTTTAGTAATTAGCCGAAAACACTGAGGTCAAATGTTGTTTATAGACTTCAGACGCCCCCTGGCAGATGATCGAGAAACTGACGGAGGTTTATGTTATTATAATAGTCAAATATATATCGTGTTATGGATTTAAGCTGAAGCACAAATCATATATCATCGGAAGTAACAAGTGAAGGAAATATTTATCATGAATAATTATAAATAGGCCTACAGATCCTGTCAAACACACACGGTCCGTGGCTCAAGACTCATGCTACCCAACGCCCTTTTAAAGTTTATAAAGTGATACTGAAAGTTACGCACTGCTGTGAAGGACGTCACGATGAGAAACGTCATGAAACTACATTCCCCATGATTCCGTGGCGTATGACGCCGCGAATGTTTTCCGTTAACCGGACATTACGTTTGTGTGCTCACGCTGTGATGACATTAGACGCGTTACCTGCCGCCGGTGATTAATTCAACCGTTTTATTTGACCCCAGCACAGCTTGACGGTCATTTTCTGTCCCGGGTCAGCTGGGACGCTCGCGCTGTGTGAGAATGTTTCTGTCAGCGGTTCCGACGCGCGTGCTGATGCGAAGGTCGCGCAGTCTGTCGCCGTGTCGTTCGCTGCAGACCGGTCGCGGCGAGGCGTCGCGCTTCCGAAACCTCTGCGAGCTCGAACCGAACCGGAGCCCGGTGGCGAACAGAAAGAGCGTTTTGAGCGAGCGGCCGCACGCGCAGTACCACGAGCTGGCCGGCAGGTGGCGCGCGAGTCTTGAGGCACGTAGGAGCAGCTGGGCGACGCTCACGGTCGCGGGGCGCGATGGTGCGTCGGACGCGTCCTCTGCTGCAGCCGCGGGCGTCATTTCGGCGGCAGCCCTCGCGTTGTGTTTAAAGAAAGACAGAGACGGAGGAGGTACAATAATAAACACACACGCGCTTATAAACATTCGCCATGTTTTACTGTAGTAAACATAGAACTACTATCAGCACTTACACACTAGAAGAGATTCTGTCATTATACAAATAATAATGATAAATAATATTTATTCTCAAAGAAATTACTGGAGCTACAGTGTGTGTGTGTGTGTGTGAAGCACATATGATGATATGTTGAATCAATGTTATAATATATGTGTGTGTGTGTGTGTGTGTGTACATGAAGCACATTTGATTGTGTGTGTGTGTGTGCGCGTGTACACATGAAGCACATATGATGATGTGTGTGTGTGTGTGTGTGTGTGTGTGTATATACATGAAGCACATATGATGATGATTGTGTGTGTGTGTGTGTGTGTGTGTGTGTGTGTGTGTGTGTGTATACATACATGAAGCACATATGATGATGTGTGTGTGTGTGTGTGTGTGTGTGTGTATACATGAAGCACCACATATGATGATATGTTGAATCTATGTTATAATGTGTGTGTGTGTGTGTGTGTGTTTTTCTCTACAGCTGAAAATCTTCTGGATGCTGTTAGATCTGGAAACCCAGAAGAGGTGAAGAGGTGAGATGCTTTCTGACGATGAAAATCATAATGTTTCTCTCATCTGACGGTGTTTTAGTGTCTGAAATGTACACGTGTAACTATATAATCATGGCACAAAATATCACATGACAAAGAATCATGATAAGTGTAATTATGATGATGTTTTTCCACATGACATCTGTTTAATTGTTTCGGTTAAGCTGATAAAACTGATTGATCTGCAGCAATAAATATTAACTGATTTAAGAACTTCTCTATTATTGTTTAGCTTTCTTAACAACATTGTCAAATTTAAGAAAATCTATTGCGTTTTTATAAATTATACTGTATAAGCACCAAGGTTATTTTAGTTTACTCAAATAAATAATTTGAAAACGTTTCAGTTCATTGAAATCAAAGAAATATTGACATAAAATTAGTGGAAAAACTTAAACTAAATGAAAAGTTTAAATGTTGCCTCAAAAATAAACAGTTTGTTTAAAGCACTAAAGTTATAATAATAAACAAAAACTCAAATAAAGCTTAGCAACATAAAAAAAATCAACAAATAAATGACAAAAGCATACAGAAACATTTCTAAAACTTCAACTAAATTTAACATAAAAACTAAAAGTAGAAAATTAAAGATCATTTAAAATATTTATAAAACTAAAAACCTACAAAACCATGATGAGCACAAGCGAATACACTTACATTCAAAAACGATGACAAAGTGACATGGTTATATTGTACATAAGTTGTTAATATATTAAAGAAATGATCCTTGTTTTCACATTGATTCATATGTTCTCAGTGAACTTTATTTCTGTAGAGCTAAAATAAATGAACTTTAATCAGCCCAGAGATGATTGTTTCTATTACCATCTCATCTGTGTCTCAGGAGCGTCTCAGTATTGATGTGAAAGGTCATGTAATGAGTACATGTGCGCATCAGGTGGCGTCAGTGCTTCTTGTTGTATTGCTGTACTTCAAACAGACCAATGAGAAGAGCTGTGACCGTGAGATATTTTCACAAGCACACCATCATGCTTTTCATCAGAAACACGAGAAAGAAAGAGAAGTTGATATTGTCTGAGAGAGAGAATAAACAGAGACGCACACACAGCTGTCTTTTACTGGAACGTCTGTGTGAAACTGAAGAAGTGTGTGTTAAGTGAAGGGCGTATTTTGGGTTTCTGTAGTTTGACCCTAAAGGCAAATGTGCAGATGGCTCTGAACTGTGTGTGTGTGATGGCAGATGTGTTAAGTGTTTTAAGTTAGTTGTCAGTCTGTTGGTTGAGTAAGTTACACAGCTCACTGTTTACAGTAAACACACTCACACTTTACTTTCCTCTGCAAAGAAACTGACCCTCTCTCGTTCTCTCTCTCTCTCTCTCTCTCTCTCTCTCTCTCTCTCTCTCTCAGGTTGTTGGCAGAAGGTATGGATCCGAACATTCGGCATCGTTTGGGTTGGACGGCTCTTATGGTTGCCGCTATGAACCGACAGCACAAGTGAGTATGTTGTCTGTGATCGTCATGACAAAAACATTTTATAAATCAAACTGGATGTTTTATTTGAAAGTGGAGAATACCGTCGAGAATACCGTCGAGAATACAGGTGAGAATACAGTGGAGAACACAGTGGAGAATACAGTGGAGAATACAGGTGAGAATACAGTGGAGAATACAGTGGAGAATACAGTGGATAATACAGTGGATAATACAGTCGAGAATACAGGTGAGAATACAGTGGAGAATACAGTGGAGAATACAGTGGAGAATACAGGTGAGAATACAGGTGAGAATACAGGTGAGAATACAGGTGAGAATACAGTGGAGAATACAGTGGAGAATACAGTGGAGAATACAGTGGAGAATACAGGTGAGAATACAGTGGAGAATACAGTGGAGAATACAGGCGAGAATACAGGCGAGAATACAGGCGAGAATACAGTGGAGAATACAGGTGAGAATACAGGTGAGAATACAGGTGAGAATACAGGTGAGAATACAGGTGAGAATACAGGTGAGAATACAGTGGAGAATACAGTGGAGAATACAGTGGAGAATACAGTGGAGAATACAGGCGAGAATACAGTGGAGAATACAGTGGAGAATACAGTGGAGAATACAGTGGAGAATACAGTGGAGAATACAGGCGAGAATACAGGCGAGAATACAGGCGAGAATACAGGCGAGAATACAGGCGAGAATACAGGCGAGAATACAGGCGAGAATACAGTGGAGAATACAGGCGAGAATACAGGCGAGAATACAGGCGAGAATACAGGCGAGAATACAGTGGAGAATACAGTGGAGAATACAGTGGAGAATACAGGTGAGAATACAGGTGAGAATACAGTGCGGAATACAGTGCGGAATACAGGTGAGAATACAGGCGAGAATACAGGCGAGAATACAGGCGAGAATACAGGCGAGAATACAGGCGAGAATACAGTGCGGAATACAGGCGAGAATACAGGCGAGAATACAGGCGAGAATACAGGCGAGAATACAGTGCAGAATACAGTGGAGAATACAGTGGAGAATACAGTGGAGAATACAGTGGAGAATACAGGCGAGAATACAGGCGAGAATACAGGCGAGAATACAGTGGAGAATACAGTGGAGAATACAGTGGAGAATACAGTGGAGAATACAGTGGAGAATACAGGTGAGAATACAGGTGAGAATACAGGTGAGAATACAGGTGAGAATACAGGTGAGAATACAGGCGAGAATACAGGCGAGAATACAGGCGAGAATACAGGCGAGAATACAGGCGAGAATACAGGCGAGAATACAGTGGAGAATACAGGCGAGAATACAGGCGAGAATACAGGCGAGAATACAGGCGAGAATACAGTGGAGAATACAGTGGAGAATACAGTGGAGAATACAGTGGAGAATACAGTGGAGAATACAGGTGAGAATACAGGTGAGAATACAGGTGAGAATACAGGTGAGAATACAGTGCGGAATACAGTGCGGAATACAGGTGAGAATACAGGCGAGAATACAGGCGAGAATACAGGCGAGAATACAGGCGAGAATACAGGCGAGAATACAGGCGAGAATACAGTGCGGAATACAGGTGAGAATACAGGCGAGAATACAGGCGAGAATACAGGCGAGAATACAGGCGAGAATACAGTGGAGAATACAGTGGAGAATACAGGCGAGAATACAGGCGAGAATACAGGCGAGAATACAGGCGAGAATACAGTGGAGAATACAGTGGAGAATACAGTGGAGAATACAGGTGAGAATACAGGCGAGAATACAGTGGAGAATACAGTGGAGAATACAGTGGAGAATACAGTGGAGAATACAGTGGAGAATACAGTGGAGAATACAGTGGAGAATACAGTGGAGAATACAGTGGAGAATACAGGTGAGAATACAGGTGAGAATACAGGTGAGAATACAGGCGAGAATACAGGCGAGAATACAGGCGAGAATACAGTGGAGAATACAGTGGAGAATACAGTGGAGAATACAGTGGAGAATACAGTGGAGAATACAGTGGAGAATACAGTGGAGAATACAGGTGAGAATACAGTGGAGAATACAGTGGAGAATACAGGTGAGAATACAGGTGAGAATACAGGTGAGAATACAGGTGAGAATACAGGTGAGAATACAGTGGAGCCCCTGTGTGTGTGTGTGTGTGTGGTCTTCTGTTATATGCCGGTGGGGACCTAAACCTGAAAGCACACCTGCTCATGGGGACTCGTGTCACTGTGGGGACCATAACTGAGGTCCTCAAAGGCAAAAAGAATATATATCTGAAATTCAAAACGTTTTCTATGATCTTTAGGTTTAGGGGATAAAATAAACAGTTTGTACCGTATAACAGTCATTACACCTATGGACTGTCCCCACGGAGATCATAAACCAGTGTGTGTGTGTGTTCTCTCAGAGCTGATCACGTTCAGCTCCTAATTACTGCTTCATTATCCAGGGCTGTAAACACTGAACATCACACACACACTCGCTGCAGAGTCTCTGTGTGTGTGTCTGTGTGAACCCTTTACCCAGAATGCAGAGCCAGAGCTAGTGTGTCAGTCAGAGAGAGGCACAGAATCCTTTAATTGAATTAAATCTGGCTCAAACACACACAGACGGAGCAGAGACAGAAGGAGAAGGAGGAAGGGGGTCATGAAATCCAATTTTGGGAGTCAGTGTCAGTCCTCGTTTGAAACTGGAGTCATTTCACTGTGTCAACACACACACACACACACACACACAGAGTGCAAATCTTCTCATACACTGTAATGCACAAAAACATCATATTTCACTCTGATATTATACAAAGAGTTTTGGGTTAAAAGAAAACCAGCTTTTAAGACCGTTATCATTTTTCCAAGCACATTTCTCTTCTGTATTCTCATGACTCATGTCACTGATATGTTTTATATTACTCATTAAAGGCAGTACACGTATGAACGTTCAATTTAACTTGACTTTTTACATTTATTTCTGTAGTTAGAAAGAAGAACTGAAGCGGTATAGAAATAAGAAATTGTGACATGATAAATAAACATTTGGATTTGTTTTCACAATTGTTTTTAAAATGGTGACCGTCTGGCAAACTGATCATATGTTTGAATTCTCTTTGTCAGGTGTGTGTGATCACACAACACGTCTCTTTTCGTGTGATTTGGATAAAAACTGACACTGGTATTGTTGAAAGCTTCACTCTTGTCATTCAGGAGTTATGAATGAACACAGATTCTTATCTGCCTATTGAAAATATCATCATCTATCATAAACGCTTCACTGCCGTGTGTGTGTTTCTCCGTCTGTTATGAGTGGCATAACTCACTGTTGCCGTGACGCACAGTCCTGTGTCATCCTGTCATTCAAAGCCCCTGGTGACCAATCAGAGCTGGAGGGGAAATGAAGGACCGCCCACACAGGGAGATATTTCACTACGCTGACGGTGATGTATGACGAATGTGCAGCACAGATCATACGACTCTCTCTCTTTCTCTTATCTCCTGTAATGTGTGTGTATTTGGTCTCTTTTGGCTCAGTTGTGGTTATTCTGGTGTAAAGTGTGTGAGGCTTGAGTTTGTTTCGTGTCGGTCTGATTTTAGTGGTCAGTTATTGTTCAGAACAGTGACCTGTGTGAGTCTGTCTCTGTGGGTCTGGTTGATGTGTTGGTTTAGTCTGGATGTGCTTTAGCCATGAAAACCTTTCCTTCATTCTTCAAAAGGCTGTGTTTACATTCTTCTCTCAGATTGTCATTAGAAGAACTATATAAACATTCATATTTTACACAGTTCCACCAGTATTTTGCGTTTGTCAACATAATGTCACATTTTTTCCTGGATAATTTGTTGTTTTACTGCGAAATAATCACAGAAATGAAGATTAGTCATTGTTGGTTCTGTGCATTACTCTAGGTCTAAAGGACATTGCAACCGAATTTGCGTCCGACGCACGTTAAAAAATAAATACGACCCCACGTTGTGTCAATCACATTTACACACGACCCCGATATCTTCCGGACTGGGTTAGTTTTTCTGCAATTTTCGCATCAGAAGCATTTTAAGAGATGTTTTGACCATTAAGTTACACCGTACAAACGAGCGCCACATACGAAAAGTTCTGACTGTATGTGCAAAGACCTTAAGGGATGTAACAATATCAAAATCTCACGGCACGTTAATACCTCGGTGTAGTGCCTGCGGTACAATATTTATTGCAATATTTAAAAACATAAATGATGACTTGTAGATGTGCCATATGTGTTTAATAAACAATTATTGAACATTGGAATGATGTAATGACCCATGTCATATCCTGTCCTCTTCTCTTCTAGTCCTAACTGTTGCTTTGAGGTATGAGGTACAGAGATGGTCAAAGGACTGAAAACTCTTTCTTATCAAATAAAAACTGCACCAGCTGAACCTTGACAGAGGGAATGTCTGTTATTTTGTTTAATATTCTCGATGTTAAAGGCCCGAAGACCTAAAATTTCATACAGTCATGTGACCACCATCATTTTGGAACATTTTTTCTATTGCGATACCATGAAATTGATAACATTGTTACATCCCTAGTAGGTCTTAAAGTGACACCAACCCAATACATCCAAAACAACAAATAAAATATGAAAATACCTGAATTTAAAGCAGCGTTTGTATCTTTAGGCTGTACCTATTTGTGCTTATGTCGTGTTCTTATTGCAATTATTAACTGCTTTAAAAACAAGTATTGGTACTTAAAATTAGCATTTTTCTTTGCTAGTAGTTATATTAGAATTTAGATCATAACTTTTTCTCCACAAATGTCTTAATTACATTTACATCTAGTCATTTAGCAGACATATTATCCAAAGCGGACTTACAGCGAGTTCAGGGAGCATTAAGAGATATGACCACTAAAATAGTTTTATTTGTTTGTCTGCATTGTGTACACATTTGAATATAATCTCCAATATAGTTTATTTTTTGTCAGAAGTGTTCGCTACAGTAAGCTGGAGTTTATTTTTAGAAATGAGTGATGGATGAGATGTGTGTAGAATATGGTGCTGCTGTATGTGATGTCTGTGGTCGGGTTGTGTGTGTCGTGATGAAGGTCCGACACTGTTGCTCTTTTAAAAGAGAAGGATGTGCTTTAGACGGAGATGGTTTGCTGAGCTTTGATGTGTGCGAGACTGTTTGCACTCTTAACCCGGCGACGGACACCACCCACATCTGTCCATTCACGTGTACAATGTGCAGCAATGGAGAGGAACCTTTGTTGACCGTTCCAAGCCAACGACACGATGCCTCACTCCAACCAGAAGAAAGGAGAAATGAAAGAGCCAAAGGCAGGTTCAGGAGGGCTTTGGAGAGGGGGATTATCCTATTTAGGGTTTGAAAAGGGCCATCCGTGGTGGGAATGTGTTGGGATTATTGTGGAGTGGGTGGGAACAGGGCAGTGGGTAATGCTAATGAGGGCAGAAGGATGAACTTCAGTCGGCTGACAATACTCTCTCAAAAGATTCTCTATGGCACAAACCATAATGTGATAAATATATCCCTCCTAAAGAGATGTGTACATAGAGGCCACATTTAACCACTTCAGACAGGTCAAACATTCCAGCTGCTGTCGTCTCTTACGCTTTAAAGGTTCTTTACAGCGATACCATACGAAGAACCATTCAGTCAAAGGTTCTGTTCTTTTTCATAACCTTTTTCCCCACAAGGAAACTTTAGTGAAACGTTAAAAGCGCTTCTAAGGCATCAGTTCTCCAAGATGTCCCAACATCGCACAGTCTCTGGTTGTGAAAATTCCAGAGGAAAATCCCAGTTTAAGGTCACCTCATTAATACAATTTCTTTTGGATTGAGTATT
>NC_136782.1:22352229-22382229 GCF_947034865.1 Barbatula barbatula
AAACATCAGCTCTGACACACAACAGAGACGAAGTGACCATCAGGTGAAGACGTGTGTGTAATTGTTCACTCACAGTGTGAGATCATCAGCACACTGTTGTGTTTGAATAATGTGACCCTCACTCACACACGCTGATGTCCGGATGCTGCGGACCCCCTGAGTGAGCTTCATTCACACAGACCCCTGACGGAGGCAACCGTTTGACTACAGAACCCCGTGTTAACCTTTGACCTCTGGCCTCCCTCTCTCTGCTTGCAGGTGCCAACCCTTTACGGAAGAACACACTGGGACACACTCCACTGGCCTACGCTAAAGACGGAGAGATGCAAAACGTCTTGAAGGAGTGGGAGACAAAGGTAAAAACCATCTCTGAATGGATTTGGGGCGGAGCCTAATATCAATCCGGAGTCAAACAAGCAGTTTGTTGTGCAGTATAATAGGGAGCCGCAGAGATGGGTTAGCGCTACAGTTGTTCCCTCGACCAAAAACCCATGCGTTTTTTCCCACAGACATCTGGAACGGCGCAAAAATTTGCTATTAAAGTTTACCATGTTTTGTCTATCAAGATATTTTTTACAAATTAACACAACATTTGTTACTGTTGAAGCCAAAATACAATCGCAGAAGTAAAAAGCTAGCACGAGGCTATAAACAGACTAAACTTAACTCGATATCAACGTCACCACCACCAAGGCTGTGTCTCAATCAGGTCCCTTGTTCAGTAGTCAGGGAACTGACCAGGGAGTCGGCCATTTTAAGGGCTGTCTCGTTCGCAAAATCCTTCCAGTGCACTGAAACGTTCGTTCCCTGAAAATTGAAAATTGATGTGCTGCAAAAACCAGCGAGTATCAATGCTCCCTATGTTCCCTGCCAGTTGACGTTTAACCGAAATCGCACAAGCCAACTCGACGAACTTCATGAAATGTGACAGAACTTTTGAAAAGACAAAAGCTTATTTTATGTTGTTGCTCAACGGCAGACAACATGAATCCGCATCTACGTTTGAAGAGATTAGTGTCATTATTTGTGAGCTTTATATGCGCCAAAGGAAGTAGTCGCTTTCAGCAACTTGTTAGCAACCGCCGTTTTTAAGAGACAATAAGGCTTTAAAAAATCACAAGTGGGTTATAACCGGTGTGTTTTATGTCATAGAATAAAACATGAAAATATTTTTTGGAGGCTTTTCTTGACAAATCACTTCAGTGTTTTGCACACAAAAATACGTCATCTCTGAGACTCCCTATACACTAGATATGAACAAATCACAATATTGAGAAATAAATAAAGGACTATTTAAGAATTTTGTTTGTTAATCTGGATTAAGAATGTAATCCACACTAATCCAGTTTGAAGTGTGAATGAGCTGCAGATGAAAACACGATTATCCTGTATCACACACACACACTTATCGATCTAAATAAGGACTTTTTGTTTATTTTAGAGTACACCTGTCAGCAGACATTGGCTATCAGACAGACGAGAGAGATAATGATCACACGCATTGTGTAGTTCAGCGTGGAAGTGAGAGCAGGTGCATGACAGGAAGTCCCACCTTCCAGATCAAAGAACCAATCATATTACTGTCGAAGGCCTCACATGATCATGTCATGGTCACATTGTGTGCATGTGTCATGTTGTGTTGACTTTGATGATGTTGTGTGTGTTTAGTTTTTGGAGGTTCAGCAGAAGAGAGAAGCTGAGGAGAGACGCAGGTTTCCACTGGAGCGCAGGTTAAAAGAGCACATCATTGGACAAGAGGGAGCCATCAATACTGTCGCTTCAGGTAAACACACACAGAAACACACGTGTGCTGGTTTTGGTCATCTGTGGTTCTAGTTGTTTTTCATGGTCAGCATTAATGAATCATGTTTTAAAGCACATTGAGCATGAGGTGTCACAAACTCTCAATACATTTAGCTTTTATAATAGTTTGTGTTCAGAATGAAATCTAAGAGTATATAGACCAAGAGGTGAAACTCTGGTGCTTTTTGCTACCTAGGTGGCGGTTCGGTAGCACAGCTGCCATTTTGGGGTGAAAATGCCAGCTGGACAATAGAGAATGCGTTCAATGCAGTGTTTTATTTTCTTCTTTGATTAGTAAATTTAACTATTGTCGATCGGTCTTGCTGTGTTAAAAACTGTAATAGCATCACGCAAAAGCTCATGGTTCTTTCACTTTTGATTTCTCCATATATCAAACAAAACAAGTAACGGTACATGTCAAAACAATAATAGCAGCATAGTATGATCCTTCCAAGATGGCGGCCGGCGCCACTGCAACATGCAACATGCCTGGCGTGCCTCAGCTTCACAATCTCTATAGCACAGACTAGCGCATCATTCATCAGTCAATTTTATGACACCTAGAGTAAATGTTGTATTGTCTTTTATATGTTTTATGTTATCAGTTGTGGAATCCAACTATTTAGCCTACTTCGAGTATTTCCTTTGTATGAAACTTTATTTTTATTAGTTACTATTTCTCCACTAGGTCTGAAATATGAAATGTATGTTTTAATCCCCTGGAACACACTACAAACATTTTAAACGGTTACTACAAACATTTTAAACAGTTTATACAAACACTTTTGCATAAACACTTAATGCAAAATATGCTAAATAAACCACAGAGAGACTGCTGACATTAGATATTATTTACTAGGTGTTTATATAACAAGTCAAACTATTCATGTGCTGTGTTTTACCTTTTTTGTGTAAAGCTGCTTCGGAACAATGCACATTGTGAAAAGCGCTATATAAATAAAATTGAATTGAATTGCATTTATAGAACCATGCTGAAAAATTAATTTTACTGATGGGTTTAATGGTAATACTGTAAAATCCTTTTGGAATAATACCCAACACACTCCAAAAATGTATTTTGTAATGGGTTTTAATGGAAAAAGCTAATGGTTTATAATGGTATCCATGAATTTCTGTGATGGTTTCTATTTGCATTACTTCCGAATAAAAACAATAGAAATCCAATTCTAATGGTTTCCATAAAAATACCATTATGAACTTTTAGCCTTTTTACGATTCAAATGTGGGTATTTGAGAGATTAATTAGCTAATTTGTCCAACGGTGTGACGGCGAAAATTAGGGAAAAAACAATGAAGAAAAATATTAATAATAATATTAAATGAAAACAGTTTGTTTTCACAATTTTGTCACATGATTTTTTCATCAAGTAACCATTTATTGTTCGACATTCCCATTCTGATGCAAGTCCTTAATTTGTGGGTATTAATAACGTATTTATTATGCTAATACTCAGATAACTGGCATGAGATCTAGATAGCAGAGGTTTTGCTATCATGTATTGTCATCATTCAGGTTGGATTTCAGCTTAAATAGTTTTATTATTATTTTTAAAAGCAGCTGATATTGCCATCACGACAGCAAAAGGCTGTTGGACTGCCGTGTCGCTTATGGCAGAAACGCAGGGCTGATACTGGACATGAGAGCTGCAATGGACCGTTTATTGAGTTTCACCTCTTGGTATTCTCCTCCCTTTGATGATATAAGCGGTGTCCCAAATGAACTACTCTACACTATCCACTTAAACTATGTACTATGCACTCAACCATGTAGTGTATGAATTTCAGAAGGGTATGAGCGTCCCAAATGGATTACTAAACTGTTTTGTACTAGCCGGAAGTATATCTGTTTCCCAGACGAGCGCAAATGACGTCAATCGTACGGCACAATGCGTGTGAATAAAACTTGTTCATTTCATGTGTTTTTCACAGCATTACTTTAGTCATCATCAGATTGAAGCGTTATCACTCTTCATTAGAGTTTTACTCAAGCAGCGTCTGATAAGATCCTACGTAAGCAGTGACCGTTGAGTGCGTGAAGTGTCCACAGTTCCACACTTCAGGTTTTCTGTTAAAAAACTGCATCATCCGGGTACTTTAAGTGCACTTCTTATTTGAGGATTTTCAATGTGAACACACTACTCGCTCTATTTACACCATACTACAAATCGGCCTAGAATACTGCATGCGGCACGCGCATATTATTATTACTTTTATTATGACGTCAATACATAACATTTTGATAACTTGAATATGAATATCACTTAATTCTCAATTTACAAAAACAAACTTATTTAACAAAGACATGTTTTTTTTAATTCAAACAATCCTACTTATTAAATTACATGAAAGATCACCTCATATTTTTTTTTTTTTTATGTTTTTAAGTGATATAATTAAATATTCGATTTCACATAAGAATTCCTATTGTCTGTTCTACTTCCTCCTCATGACATCACTGTGACATCATTACTGGAGGTTCAGTGATCTCTATGATCTGATGCGGATGTTTCTCATGTTTTTATGTCTCAAAGGGTAAAGAATAAGCAGATTTGAGTGTGTTTTTCATGTAAACACTGTTTATCTCTATGTTGGTGTTTGTGTCTGCAGGCAGATAATTGATGACTGCAGATGAGTGTGTGTGTGTGTGTGTGTGTGTGTGTGTGTAGTGTGTGCTCAGTAGATGCTGCTTAACTGAATTACACTTCCTGTGTTGTTGTCTTTCCTGCGTCTGGTTGGTTCTCTCCAGTCCTCATTTAACAATATCGTTTATGGTTTTCTTCTAATACTTGTTTGATTTTTTCCCTGCGAGCGTGTGTGTGTGTGTGTGTGTGTGTGTGTGTGTGAATCAGACGCACGGGTGCTTGTCTCTCTCTCTTTTATACGAGTCCCAGGACAGAGAGACAGATATGAGTTAAACCACAATAACATACACCTTTAATAAATACAGAACACACACACGCGTGTGTTAATCGATCAGTGAGGTGATGTGTATGGGACTTATGTTTTGTGTGCCCCATCAGACCATTGTGTGACAATGATTGTGTCATATTTTAGACTTTGATAATTGTCTTAAACAACAGAAAGGATGAAGATGGAGAGATGTGTGTATTCACTGAACCTCCGTTGTGTGTTATGAATGTTTGATAGATCTGACTTCATCATGTGGATTTAAAAACACAGATCTTACAGTAAAATGATTTGTGATCTTCTTACAGTTATATATTGTGTAAGTGTGTTTGATTATCTGGATTATATCAAACATGCTCTGAAGGTTGTTTCCTGTCTTCACAAGATGAAGTTGCGTTTTAAATAGTGCTGTCAAATGATTAATGGCATCCAGAATAAAAGTTTTTGTTTACATAATATATGTCTATGGACTTTGCATATTCATTTTGTATTGTTAAATACAAACATACACATGAATACATATTTAGGAAATATTTTCATGTATTAATTTATATTTACTGATAATTGAAATGACATATAAATGTTGATATATTTTAAATACATGCATGTATGTGAATGTGTTAATAAATACAAAATTACACAGTACACAGATTTATATTATATAAAGACAAACTTTTATTCTGGATGAGATTAATTCATTCTGACGCACAATAAATATTTTTAGTTGTTTGAACCCACGAGAAATTTGACTCTTGTTGTAAAAATGTTCCTCTCATCAGATCTGGACCGGTCTATGATCCAGTGTAATGATGACTGGATTTGATGTGTTTGTGTTTTGTTTCTGATTGATGTCAGGGTCCGGTGTGAGTTTTACCTGTCAATCAACCCTGAGAAACGTGTGATGTCTGTCCATCAGCGGTCAGTGAGACACACACACAGAGAGAGAGAGAGAGAGAGAGAGAGTGAAGGCTGCAGCGAGCCGGATCTCAGCTCTGATTTGATAAATGGACAGTTACTGCTGTGGCAAATTGTCCCGAAAGCAATTGGATCCCATCAGCGCTGTGATAAAACCAGCGTTATTGATCTGTAAGAGCTAATATACTGAATACATCACACACACACTCAGAGAGAGAGAGAGAGAGACACACACACAGCTACTGATCACCTGCTTTAGTATTATTGGTGCATAATGTTATCCATCGTGTTGTGTGTGAATGTGATGTTCTTCATGTTTAGAGGTCTTAACCTGTTCACTAATAGACCGCTTCATCGGACGCACACAAAGTTTTAGTTAAATTAACAATTAGTTGAATGTGTCCTGTAGTTCGGTCGCATTTAAACACACTGTACGGTACACTGACATCTAGAGGTTGATCTTGGTATCGCAGTCTAACTTCAAAATATTGGAGAGACAAGTTTAGCCAAGTTACGCTTCTTCTGGGTTTCTTTTGATTGATATCAGAAATAATCTACAGGCGCTTTATTGTTTGTGAATGTGTAACAGAGGTTCAGGTGGGGTCACAGATGTGCACATGCGCAGTAAAGTTTTTTTATTGTTGTTGGTTGAGAATGAATCACAGATGTTTGAGAAGATGAGCAGAATGTGATCTGACTTCACTTTCAAGTCAAATCTCATTAAAAAAGCTGAGATGTTTGGTTATTCAATTCATATTTCAGGTCATTTTCATTCATCAAGTTCATTGAGTATCAGGTCAAAGCGATGACGAGAATAAGACAATTGGAATAGTTCAAATATTGACATCACACACACACAGGAAGTTGTGGATTGATCTTGGTCTGTGCTGTCAGGGTCTGAAAGTTATTGGTGGTGATTATCTTCAGTAATGTCATTACAGCTTTTGCCCTGAGACAGACAAAGAGCAACACACTCCACAGACGTCACTGCGCACATGTGTGTGTGTGTTTCTTTTGGAAGAACTATAGGAAGGACCTATAAGGATCTCTATCACTTCCTAATATTAGCACACATTGACTAACCCTAACTTTGTCTGACACCGTTCATGTGTTTGTGTGTTGTGATGCTAAATGTTGAAACAGGTCAGTGTGAGGGACAGAAGATGAACACAGTGGACGTCCGGTGACATGACCTCACTAATACAACCGAAACAAACTTGTGTGTGTGTGTGTGTGTGTGTGTGAGAGAGAGAGACCGCACTGCAGTTGAATCTGATTGGCTGATATTAAACAGGGATTAGAAATGAGTTATGACCGTGTGTTCACCCTCAAGGTTGAGTGTGAGTGAGTGTGTGTGTGTGTGTGAGTGTGAGTGTGTGTGTGTGTGTGTGTGTGCGTGCGTGCGTGCATGTGTGTGTGCGCGCCGGTTGTCATGGTGACGGTGTGTTATCCTGCGAGTGTTCTCTGCTGGATCTATTCTAACCTGATTTAGTTTCTCCAGCAGCGCAGCAGTGTAATGAAATTACTGTCCGTCTAATGGTGCTCTGAGTCTCTCTCTCTCTCTCTCTCTCTCTCTCTCCGTCTGTCTCGATGACCCTCCTGCATCCTGTCTGTCTGTCCAGTGCTGCTTATCTGTCTGTCTGTCTGTCTCTAGAGTTAATAACCGTCTGTCTTTTCTCTCTCAGCTATCAGGAGAAAGGAGAACGGCTGGTATGATGAAGAACATCCTCTCGTCTTTCTCTTTCTGGGCTCGTCTGGAATCGGTAACTCACAGACACGTTTCTTTAATGGATGACATCATTTTCACGTATTAGGGTTAGAAAAACTCTAAAAACATAAAGCAGCTCTTCTTTCAGCCTGCAGCGTTGAGTCACGTGTGTGTGTGTGTGTGTGTGTGTGTGTGTGTGTATGCGTGCGCGTGCGTGTTTGATGTATGAAGAGACGTCTCTCGCCCGAGGCACTCGTCATCACGCCATCAATATCCAACAAGTCTCAACACTTAGCATATATGTGTTTATTAAAATTCATAAGAGCCATATTTACTCTGAGAGACTGCATTAACCCTCAGAGATAAATGAACCACAGCGGCTAAAGAAACACACTACAATAACTCTCCTCCACAGACAAATCATCCAAACATCATCGTTTCTTCTTCATGTGTTGTGTTGGGTTGAATAATAAATCAAAAACATCGTTTTCTTTTAGAATTCGGCAGAAATGTTGTCACATTATCAGGAAACATCAGGAATATGTCAGTCTGTGACATTTTTTTATTTAAAAAAGGGAAATAAACAAGTGGTGTGGATGTGGCAAAAAGTGCACAAAAAATTGAGAGACGACAATTTTGTGGAATTTCTATGAATTAAAATGCACAATCCTGAAGCAATATTACCCAATGAATGGAGAAGTGATGCCTCTTTATAGGACATCAAATAGTGACTTTATTTTATTGTCCCTTTATGAGGAATATGAGGCGTTATGGATGTGACAATCCTGACTGTGAAAGATCATGCACTAAAAATAAAACAAATACTTTAAGAGAGATCTCACGTGGGCATTTTTAAACCACCAATGTTGAGATCTTAGTAAACACAGATTTGGTGAGTAAATGATGAAATGAAGTGTCCCGTTCATTTCTGCAGTTGTATAGTTTGACACCCTGAAATGTCAAATTTGTCAAAGATCAAAGATGTTTTGTTATTCTGCAGTCCAATTCATATCAATCAAACTGAAGTTGGTTGTTTTTTTTATTTATGCCATAATAACAATAAATACTGCTGACTAACATAAGAATAACATGATTTGAGTTCATGATTACATTTGTAAAGCCGTGATGATGACATGCGTTGAAGTGAACTGAAAGAGTTGATGTGATGTCGCGCAGGTAAAACTGAACTGGCCAAACAGATCGCTAGATACATGCATAAAGATATTAAGAAGGTGAGTGAAAAACAAACACACAAACTCTCTCATGACCAGACGAATGATAAACAACACAAACATCTCACTTTCATCCAGGGCTTCATCAGAATGGACATGTCAGAATTTCAAGAGAAACACGAGGTGAGACACACACACACACACACACGTTCATGTTTCCCTGTGTATTGAACACTTTCTGTTTCTTTCATTTTTGTAATTGTTTTCTGAAATCTCATCATCATGAAGTAAAAACTGAGTCCGACTCGAATCTGAAGAACATGTTTAATATCTGCATGTGTAGCATGCTACATCATAGCAGTTTATATATGAATTAAGTGTATTCATGACATTATTTTTAAAAGCATTTCAACTTGACTGGACTATAGGTGTCCTCTCTGTGAGATACTGAGTTTGTCTCAGTTTTTCCTCTTTCTTCATATAATAATAGACAGACTCCATGATGATGAGATCAGGGGCCGTGTAAACAGCATCTTAGAGTAAACATTTAGTCAAAATTCAAAGAATGAATGAACTTAAGAATAAGTGTGATTTATAAAGGTTTCTAAGTGTAAAGACTGGGTCTATATGCCTATATGATTTAGCACTCGGTTTGAAATATAAAAGTGCACATTACTTAGTTTTTATCCTCATATACGTTGAAGTCACTCGATGCTAAATTACCCACAAAATCGTACAGCTCAGCTTATAAATAACTGTTGTTAACCAGGGGAATGTCCTTGCCCAATAACTACATTTATATTTGATAGTTCCCACTTCAACCTGGAAGTAATATTAAAAGTATTTAATACCATTATAACATTACATTTACATTTTATCCAAAGCCACTTGTATTATGCTGGGTTCACATGCGCTCCACGCTCTCTATTACCCGATGCAAAGCTAAACTATTTCCATGTTGCATCCGCCTGCCGGGCTTCTTTAGAAAAGTCTAGTACTCTTTAAAAATAAAAGTCTGGGTGATTCTCATGAGATCTTGGTTTTAAGATGTCAAACATGACTTTCTTATAAACACTTATAGCAACAAATTCCATTTAAAACAAGATATGACACGTTTAAAGGCATTCACTTCAAAACTTCCACTGACACTTTAACACAATTTTCTTCTCTTACTAAAAATGGTCATTAGCGAAACTTTTTCAAACTGTCAATCTCATAGCATGTTTTGCTAAAAACAAGTGAAGCTGTGATGCCTTGGCAAGTTTTAACATTAAATGTGCGGTCCTCTCATGCTTGACATGGTCAACTTTGGACGTATGACGTACAGAAACACTACGTTCAGGAAGTTCAGCTGTGTTTGTCTGTTCACTGCATTTGGCTGATGAATGTTATATAAACGCTGAAACTGACAGATGGAGGAACGGTCCCAGCGCTAAAAGATTCTGGACATGAACCGCACGCGGTGACTGAAACTGATATCTGTATTTTTGGCGATGTGTGCACATGTGCTCGCATGTTTTCAGAAATAACCGTACAGCTGTATCTGTCTTATAAATGTGATCAAACTAAAGACTCTGTGGATATTTGAAGGGTGTGATACTATTCTGTAAATTCTTAAGATTAACATGAGATATATGGTCATTTCAACCCATATGAAGATAAATACAGACAGGCAACTGCAATTTCATTGTTCAAACAGAGATGTAAAAGTTAAAACTGCAGTTTTAAAAATGTATTTAGCATTACGCGCAAAAGTTTTTACAGACATGTCTCCATTTTGGCTCTGTTTGACATACTTTAACTTGAGTGCTGAATCACAGAAGAACACGTGTTCACGCCATATGAGCCCTTTAACACTTAGGAACCTTTCTAAATCACACTGTTTCTTAGGTCTAGGAATTAGAGTAAAATGAGGTCATTCGTAGAATTTTGACAGTACATTTTTACTCTCTCAGATGTCATGTTGTGTAATGTTCCTCTGGTTCTCTCAGGTGGCGAAGTTCATTGGTTCTCCTCCGGGTTATGTGGGTCATGAAGATGGGGGGCATTTGACCAAGCAGCTCCGACAGTGTCCTAACGCTGTGGTTCTGTTTGATGAGGTGGATAAAGCTCATCCTGATGTCCTGACCGTCATGTTACAGCTCTTTGACGAGGTGAAGCTTCTTCTCTCTCCTAACTTCATCCTGTTACCCAGAATTCCTCACACTCTTTCTGTATGTGTGAGTCAGGGGCGTTTGACTGACGGTAAGGGGAAAACCATCGAGTGTAAAGATGCCATTTTCATCATGACATCCAATGTGGCGAGCGATGAAATCGCCCAGCATGCACTGCAGCTACGACGAGAAGCACAGGAGCAGAGCCGCAGACGTCTGGCTGATAATCTGGGTGAGGAAACGTCCGCTCGCACACGACACCAAATCAAACTTTGACGTTAAGAGCGAGCTTGAACGATGTGGTGTTCGTTCCTGCAGATGATGTTCAGAAGAGTGAGAACGTCACCATCTCCAGCACATTTAAAGAGGAGATGATTCGACCCATTCTCAAGGTACATCTCGCACCTCTCACTTCTGAGGTCAGCTGCCATTGGCTGATGGCGTGTGGTGAATGAATGTGATTGGTGCGTTTCAGGCTCACTTCAGGCGTGACGAGTTTCTGGGGCGGATTAACGAGATCGTTTATTTCCTGCCGTTCTGTCACTCTGAACTGATCCAGCTGGTCACCAAAGAACTCAACTACTGGGCCAAGAAGGTGAAACAACACACAAAACCTGACACACACACACACAGCAGGATCAATAAGAGAGCGCTCGTCTGATGACTATAATCATGTTAGTGAAGTTAACATGTGGTCTAATCATAAATGTTTAAATATGTATAAAACATCATAACTGTCAGTCACACACACACACACACACAACCTTGTGTCATTCGCAACCTTGTGTGTGTGTGTTCTACAGTCTTATCAAATTTGCAGTAATATCCCGGGTTGCACAATTAGCATTTTTGATGTCTGTATGATTTTAGTCAGTTTTCATGTTGTTTTGTGTTTTTGTTTTGTCGTCCTCCAGGCCAAGCAGAGACACAACATCACCCTGCTGTGGGACGGACCTGTCCTGGAGGTGCTGGCGGGGGGGTATAACCTGCATTATGGTGCACGTTCAATCAGACACGAGGTGATGTCATCAGTTCTCTTACTGGACACCAGCAGCTTGTGTCTAACTGAAAATGTTCTAACAAAAGTGTTTTGTATTTTCTCTGTGTGTGTGTATTTTTTTGTGTTTGCGTGCGTGTGTATGTGCGTGCGTGCGCATGTATATGTTATGTGTGTGCATTTGTGTGTTGTGTGTGTGCAGGTGGAGCGTCGGGTGGTGAATCAGTTAGCAGCGGCGTATGAACAGGAGCTGTTGCCGAGGGGCTGTACGCTGCGGCTCACTGTCGACGCCGGACCGCAGGAGCAAGATGAAGCTCTGACTCTCCGTCTCGAGGTGCTGGAGGAAGACAGCACATCCCGAAAACTGGACATCCGCCCGCCTCTGAACACAGAGGACATGAGTTATGCCCACTAGTGAGAGACTTCAGCACACATCCTTCTGTTACACGTCTCTCTCTCTCAGTCAAGGTTGTGTAGTGTATAATAAAGACACATGTACAGATCTTTAGAGAGAAGTATTAGATGGCACTACAGTATATAAGAGAAATCTGTGCTCACACTTCAGCAGGTCATCTGTGATTATTTGATACTTTATTTCCGATGCTTTATTATGTCAATGTTAAAGTCAATAAAAATAGATCAATAGAATGATGTACAAATAGAAGTGTAGTGTGTGTCGCCGGTCTTAATGTGACGATTCATTCGTGCTTCATATTCCAAAGAAAAAATGTTTGTGTTTCATGTCGAGCAGCAACAACAAAAGTCAATGTGAAACGGCTGTTAACACCAAAGCATTCAATTCACTTCATATATATTTCTCAGTTTACACCGTGGAAAAGCGGCTCATGCTCCTGCTGTATGTGATTTAATTCATTAAGTTAAAATCAAATCTTATTACAGCAAATCAAAGCATTTGAATAAAACGTGATGAATCCGTCTTGAGCACGTCTGAAATCTCTCTGTTCGATGTTATAAAGCAGCTTTGGCTCCTTCCAGTTGGAAATCTTATTTGTCATTTGTAGTCAAATGCTCAGTACTAAACTCTTCTCACTGTTTGCAACAAAAATACAGACAGTAAAATAATAGACAAATAATAGATAAATTCAAATTTAAAATGAGAAAAACTGAATGACTTGATGTATATATTTACACAAATGTACATGATGTGGTCTGATGTGTCATACGCTTGTTTGGATTGAATTAAAATTCTCTTCTTTCATCTCTGTACACAAAGATTCAATAAAACCTGAAATAGTTGAATTGTGTGTGTTGTTTGGAATTTGTGTTCGTAATGAGGAATGTGTGTGTGTGTGTGTGTGTGTGTGTGTGTGTGTGTGTGTGTGTGTGTGTGTGTGGATGCATGCAGGAGATTCCTCTTGTTCTCTTTCTCCTGTTTTACACATGTAGAGATTCACTCACTTCCTGTGGGGACAAAATTAGCATCGCAAAACACCCATAAGTCCGCCTGGACCTCCCACAACACACACACAGAGGAAAGTGTGTTTCAGGACATTTGACACATATTGTGTGTCTCTTTGAAACAAATGTAAATGACAGGCATTTTTTCCGTACCTTTTCTTATTTCTAATTATTTCCTGCGCTTTTCTTTGTCCTTAACAGATGATTGATATTATTTTTCCATCATTCTGAGAATCCAGATGTGGTGATTTTTGTTTGTGTGGTTTCTAACTGAGTTCTGAATTCGGAGGAATGAATTATTTAGTTTGTTTATTTATGTCAAACGTGTAAACATTTCTTTCTTCTTCAGACACAACAGAAGATATTTTGAAGAATGTTGATCATGAAACGACACTGAACTCCATTGACTTCCACAAAACCACTGAGACGTTTCTCAAAATCTCTTGTCTCGTGTTCGTCTGAAGAAAGACTCACGTACAGAGAGAGAGAATAATAGATGACAGAATCTATCTCTCACCCTTGAGTGTGTGTGTGGAGTGAGTTAAGAAGAGGTTTAAATACAGAAGATGTGTTAACAGGAGGCTCTGTGAGTGATTTTTGTGCCCTGATGTTTTTCAGATGCAGGAACTGAGATCTCATGTTACTGAGAAAATGTCCTTCAACCTCTGAAACGCACTCAAATTCAATTATAAACAGAGAGAGAGAGAGAGACAGCTTTCCTTACCGGACCTATTGTCTGTCTCTCACACACACACAGTAATGACAGCACGAGTGTGTAATGATGATCCGGCCTCACACACACATGGCTGTGAACGTCTCTCGTCCATTATCGTGTGTGTCTGTGTGTTTTAACGGCTGATTCTCTCTCTCTTGCTCGAATCCCTCTGGACAAACCAGCAGGAACAGAGAATTATTGATTTATCATTTACAGTCCTGTAGCTCTGCATCTATGAGAGAGAGAGAGAGAGAGAGAGAGAGAGAGAGAGAGAGAGAGAGAGAGAGAGAGAGACAGAGAGAGAGAGAGAGAGAGAGAGAGAGAGAGAGAGACAGAGAGAGAGACAGACAGACAGACAGACAGACAGAGAAAGATTGTTCCTTCAGTTTTAATTTTCATTGGTTTTTATTACACACTTCATTAGTCCACTACAAACACCACATACACTATATCAAAGAAATGACAACAAATGTTTGAAGAATAGATTTGCTTCACTTCATCACTACACCATCAGCTCGACCATCAATACATGAACAATAATCCAAACACCATCACACCACAACATGTACATGTATGGTTACAGTAAATGGCTAGATTTGACTAAATACTCCAATAAAATTCAAAGGCTGACAAGACGGAGAAGATCTTTATATTATTTAAAAGCCAAAGCAAGAAATCCCTACACCGCCATTGTGTATCAATAACTTTAAACATGACATTATTATTTACTATTCACTGAAAATCAAAAGATGACCCCATGACTGGGTTATCAGACACAATTGTTGGCTTAAATGAACTCTGAATATGTTCATCCCAGTGCAGGTTCTTTTATCACCCAGTGGTTGGCATCGAGCAAATGAAGGGCTGAAAATAATGTAACACGTGTGTTATTGTTTCGTTGTTTCCTGTTTTATAATTCACGTGTTCAGACTTTAAACGAACCTGTCCATAGTGGACAACACATGTTTTTGTTGTTGTCTTGTGTTATTGTGTCCCACTGGTCTGTCCTTTGCTGTGCGCTGGATCTTCTCGTTTCTTGTCTTTTCAGAAGAGAACATCATTTCTTTGCAGTGATGATGTGCGTCTGGTGTGTGTGAGGTGTGTGTTACCTGATGTCATTCCCATCATTCAACAGGAACATCTGTGCGCCATCACGGCTCGTGGAAAGAGAGGCGCTGTTTACGGTAGCGTCGGTGCGCGTAATGGGAAGGTGAAAGCGCACGCGGGCTCTCTTCTTTTTTCTGAAGGACTGGGGGGGAAATCCATTCTGTCTAATTCAGAGCTTGCTGTGGGACAGCTCGCGTGGCAGATTGCCGGCTAATTAGTTTAGAGGGACTTTAATTTGATTAGGTTTCCACAGGTCCCGCGCAGCGCCGGGTGGGTCGCGCGCACGAAGCGCTGATTTGATTATCCCGCATGAGACGCGACTGCGCTTCTGTCGGCCGCAGCTGCTGCTGCTGTAAGTGCGCAATACTGTCTGTCCAGAATCTCTCGCGTTTAGACCTTTTGCTCAAAGCTTTCGTTTCTTTTCAACGTTTCTAACAATTATGTAGAACAAACTTAATTAGTGTAATTATATATATATATATATGCCCTTGGGAAGATGTAATTTAAACAATCATTTGGTTACCATATTTTACCATAGTTTTCCTGACAGTATATTATAAAATGCATTCATTAACTTTAGTAAACATTCCTATTAAAATAACCAATGGTTTTACTGTATATATATATATATATATATGTGCAGAACGCATAGTTTTGAATGGAAGTGTCATTCTTAAACTCTGATCGCTATTGAAAAACTACAAAAATACAAACATGGTTTTTATATAATTGTAGTTAAATAATGCTCTCATTTATATGGACTCTATACACAGCAAATTCGCCAGTGTTAAAAAAGGTTAAATAAACCCATTATCGAAGTGAGTATTATATATACACTGTGAGAGTTAATTTGACCTGAATTAAATAACAATTAAAACACATTTATTAACTAATAAAAGTTATTTAGTTTTGTGTTCCGTGGTTATGGTAAAAAATCCACTGAAAACATAGTTATATTTTACTACACTATAATAAAACCACCGTGTTTAATCTCTCACGCGAGAACAAGAGTAAAGATTCAAGATTCGCTGTGACGAATGTGTCGTGAAACAGTTTCTCTTCTTTATTTGCAGATGACAATGTGTCGTGCATCATGAGAGTCGGAGGGGCGTCTGCTCGGGTGTCAGGGGTGAGTTAACCTGTCTCACCCGCGCACACACGGCCCGTTAATCTCCTCAAAGCCTGTCTCACACACATCTGACTTTCAAATCCGAGTGTTTGTCTTGAAAATGGGCTCTAATCCTGACCCGAGCCGGACCAGCACCTTTTAAAATTCATTGGCCATTAACGGAAACAGTAACGAGGCTCATTCTCATTCATGGCGCTTGAGTAAATAACAGGCGGGGGTCCGAGACTGTGATTGACAGGTGAGATCTGTGATTGACAGCCCTCAAACAGGTCGGATGATGTTCATTTTTTAAAGCGCACGGATGCTGGCCTGGCACGATGCTCGTGATCGATAGTTACACTAACCAGCGTTCGACTTCGATGCGTTTTACATTAAAGCACTTACCGTCTAAGTGGCTCGATTAATTTCTCCTTTAGTTTTTAAAACACACTCATATTTTGCTTTGCCATCACAAAAAATACAGATATTTTCCGAGCTCGAGATAAATAAATAAAGGGGAACCGGAGGGTCTCCTGCTCTCCGGCACTAATTGAATTGCGTTTTGGGTTCGGTTTGGCTGACAGTAATCGCATCCGATGGTCGGGCCATTAAAGCGAGGCGCGCGTCTCCCGCCCGACGCTCGGTGACCGATCGCTGCTGAATGCAGATTGGCCTAATGAAGGAGAGAGAGGGAGAAAGATTGATGAGAGGAGAGAGAGCCGGTGCCCGGGTGACGGATGGAGAGAGAGAGAGAGAGATGATGAAGGATGAGAAAAGGATGAGACGCGACCCGTCTGAGTTCAACATGGTGACACTCACGAGATCAAACTGCACAGTTTGCACGCGCTTTACTGTAAGAGGACCTTTAATCGTCACTTTTCCTTACAAAAAAGCGCGCGTGCTCACGTCACACACAGTCCACGTGAAACTCTGCGTGTTTTCATTTCATTTCTATTGTAAACAGCACACAGATGTTTAAACTTTCAATTATTCCTTGCTACTTTAAATACATTTTGTTTTTGTTACATTTTTATTCATATTAATTACTTGCTTGGATATATTATTTCGTTCTTAATGTCATTTTTTCTTTGTGCGTTTTTTGGTTCTTTGGTTTGATGTGAATAAGCGTGAAGCTGAAGTTTATTCGATATATTGTGACTTCAGGAAGACTTTTCTTTATTCGGGGAGTTGCTGAAAGGTTCCCGGTGTCCGGTGACTTGTTGCAATCGCGTGTCGTCTCGCCACATCCCGGTATAGCCGTTAATGCGCGCGGGGTGATGCGCGTGATTTGGCCGCTGATAGATGGAGTTTGAAAGGCGCATCAGCTCCACCACCGTTCACCCTCAAATTAACCAAATGCGCCGTGACACACCCGCCCGGGGCCGCTCCGGGATAACCAGGTTATAGCCGCAGATCCCGCGCACACACCCGAGATGAGAAAGAGACGGAGAGAGCGCGCGGGGTTACGGGGTCAGAAGTCAAATGCGCGCGGAGATGAATCTAACAAATTTGTGTTCTTTTGTTCACGATTTAAAAAATAAAAGGCAAATTAATACACGCATATTTTTGTATTCCGTGTTTGATCGAATATCCTCATTTATGCACAACAAACGAATAATATCTGATTCTATTTATAAAAGCGGAAAAAAATACGTAAAAATGTTAATTTCATATTAGTCGCAAACGAAAAATAAACCAAAGTAGGCTACATTTTGATGATAAAAACACAGGATGGCAGTTAATACTGAAAATGCATTCGTCACATTTAACAGTCGGATGAAATAATTCCGACAGTTTATTTTGTTGTTCGTCAGTGTTTGCGATGATGAGATCGGACAGAAGAGTCTGATTGTGAGCAGCAGGTTTCCGTCACTTCAGATGAAAACGAATCTGCTCCGCGCTTGAAATGAACAGAGACAAGCATTAATTGCGCATCAATTATTAACGCGGAGGTTTCGATGTGTTCATTGGCTTTTATTCGGCTGTGAGGAGGTGTGCTACCACTGCACTTGTGTTTTCATCGCGCTCTGAAATCAAAGCCATTATTGCTGAAATCAAATTAAAGTTCATCTCACACCAGCAGCAGAGGCAGATTAAAGCTAAAACAATCCCACAATTCATTTAACATCAGCTGGAATGGACCTATTTACCCGGCCATGAAAACTTGCCCATTTTCGCCTTAATGAAATTACTCTTAATAGCCACTAATAGTCATTTATTTATGGAGAATTATATTATACAGCGCGTGACGGATCTGCAGTCTTCATATGAAGTGAACAGACTGGAGAGAAATATCACACAGCGCATATATATATATATATATATTTCAAGTGAAAGGAAAATGGGTGAATATAAAAGTAGAAGTGACCCGTGGGCACATATAAGTGGACTGTGATTCTGATGGACCTCTCTCTCTCTCTCTCGCGCGCGCGGGCGCACTCGCGCAGGCAGATGCAGATGGATAGGGTTTAATGCAGAGGTGCATTAGGGATGCGTGGTCAGAGCAGAGGGGAGGAGGCGTTCTGCACTCACGCATTGTCATGCAAACAGAGACCACCGCCTCGCCATTGTCTCGCGGGCAGCAACTTTATTATAAACACACCACGAGCCGCCCGGGCGCAGCAGAGCACCGCCGCACCGTCACCGAGCGACACGCACCCCGCAGGACGCACTCTGGATACCGCGTGCACGACACGACTGCAGCTCACCGAAGATCGTTGTTATAAAAGAACATACCGCTGGATCCGTGAGGAGCCTTCTTTCGTTCTCCGAGACCCTTACCGCGCGTGATAGGAACCCGGAGCACCTGGCGTCTCCATCCGTCCTCCACATGTACAAAATGGATTACTCGTACCTGAACACTTATGACTCGTGTATGGCGGCCATGGAGGCGTCGGCGTACGCGGACTTTAACTCGTGCAGTCAGACCAACACGTTTCAGTACAACCCCATCCGGACCGGCTTCGGCTCGAACCCGGGCTGCGCGCCTCTCACCTCGGCCAGCTGCACTCTGGGCGCGCTGAGGGAACACCAGCCCGCGCCTTATTCCACAGGTGCAGCACGCACGCACACACACACACGAATACAAGAACGTGTATTAAACGTAAAAGAGTTCACGTGTGCACAGAGAGATCATCTCCGCAACAGTTCATCAGTTGATCTTCTTCTGAATTATGCGTCTCGAGAAGCTTTGAAAGAACCGAATCATTTGTATTTCATTTAGATCATCGAAAGGAAATTGTCCAGTAAAAACGAAATTTCTAGTTTTAAGAATTAATCAAATGTATATATTTTATTAAATCTTTTAATTAATAATTGAATCAATTTGCGTCACTAATTATATTATCTTTTGCCCAAATAATGAAATGTCGTTAATCTGATTAAGCCTGGTTGATTATAATAAAACATTTATCGCCAGAGGAAATGTAATAAAAAATTGATAATGAAATAATTGTCGTGCAATAAAGTCATAATCTTTTTAAATTAAAAAAAGTCTCTTCTGGATTTCACTCCAAACGTGTCGTCCGCGTATTTATCATCTTTTTCCTTTTATAAATATGACACATAAAACAACGAACTTTATCTTCTAACGCGATGTTTGATCTTTCAGTTCCCTACAAGTTTTTCTCGGACCCGTCCGGACTGAACGAGAAGCGGAAGCAGCGGCGGATCCGCACGACCTTCACGAGCGCGCAGCTGAAGGAGCTCGAGCGGGTGTTCGCGGAGACGCATTACCCGGATATTTACACCCGAGAGGAGCTCGCGCTCAAGATCGACCTCACCGAGGCCAGAGTTCAGGTGACGTTTCTCTCTTTTCATTTCCGCGCGCTTCGCTGATTCGATCATTTAATGTCATCATTTATTATCTCGTCTATAATGATTCACGATTCTTTCTTCGTCAGGTTTGGTTCCAAAACAGAAGAGCCAAATTTCGCAAGCAGGAACGCGCAGCCAACTCCAAAGCCGGCACATCTGGAAGCAACTCCAGCGGTAAGAAATCTGGAGAGAATCGCTCTTCATCCGAGGACGACGAGTCGAAGGAGCCCACATGCAGCCCGACGCCCGACAGCACGGCGTCTCTCCCCAGTTCCGGAAACATGGGCAGTCCTGGCGCGAGCAGCCTCAGTCCCAGCCCGGTCTCGGGCTCCTCGGGCGCCTTCGCCAACTCTTCCCTCTCGCCCTCCATCCACCAGGGTCTCAAGACCTCGCCGTGGCCGAGCATCGGGTCTGGAGCGGGCGGGCTGACCCACGGCGTCCCTCAGACCCCGGACCTGCTGAAAGCCTGGCAGCCGGCAGACAGTATGGCGTCCGGCCCGTTCGCGGGGGTTCTGTCTTCATTTCACCGGAAACCAAACACAATCAAGACCAACCTGTTCTAGAGCCTCTCTGCCTGTCTCTCTCTCTCTCTCATCACTCTCGTGTTGTTTTGTTTCGAGCTGGACTCTTGTTGTATAATTTATTGTCATGTTCAACTCGTGGGCGCTTCTTCTGTGTGTTTATTGAATGGTTCATAACAGATTTGTGTTCATCACGTGTGTGATATATCTTCTGTGATTCTGTCTGTGATGTTCTCTGTTTATCATCTTTATCACCGGAAACCAACGAGGTTCTAGATTCACGTGAGAAAAATCATTTGTCCTCGTTTAGATCAGATCAACATCCAGAAACTTCTCGGTCCTGAATATCAGATTCTTGTGTGTCGGATCTCTCTCATCCAGGACTCGTTCTTCATCGTGTCTTCATGTGGACTGATTCCGGTGAATTTGATTTGATGCCTTTCAAACTGTGTGTGTGTGTGTGTGTGTGTGACCCCGAAAACAAGCATAGTCAAGTAAGACACTTGTAGTTATTTATTAAAAGAAAAAAACGTTGGGATGGTCAGATGTTTTTTTAAGCCCTTTAAAATGAAGCATATTTTGTAAATATTAATATAAATACGCTGTAGTTTCTTTTTTATTTTAAAGGTAACCTGGCACAGTGCACGCCATGTGTTTCACGAATGACTGCTGTATATAATCCACAAAAATAAAGAGCAACAACAACAAAACCTCTTTACGGTATCTGTGCTTTTTCTACACATCACATTTGCGCATTACGGTCTCTGAAAGCACGAAAACTGCATGAAAAATCGTGAAAGCTTTTTGTGCGCTAAATTATTATTTTTGTCATATTCTTATATAAATTAACTGTCATTTTAAAGACACAAACTGTTAAAGAAAAAAATAATATCAAGATGTTTGTTAGATTTGAAATGAAAGAGAGAACTGTAAAGATTGATTTTGATCTGTTTTTTAACATTATTCAAAATACTTCTAGCCTTCACTAATCTTATTTTCACTGATTCATGGGCATTAAAGCAAAAACAAATATCATCCTAATATAACTATTATTGTTAAGCCATACATTAGCTCACATTGTGAAATAAAAAACGTTATAACAGCACTGCTGTCCATGTGTTATAAAAACAAAGCTTTCTGTGACGTGTAAGTGTTGTATTTAAACTTGAAATCCCATTTCTTTATTTTCTTTTTTTTGTTTGAAGTGTGAATTCCTTAATGTCACTTATTTGCTATATTATTATAATTATTATTATCATGTAATGTTGTGACGCCTGTAGCAGAATAATTCCACGTGTTCTTATTCGTTTAACTTTAAACACCAAATAACAAAGCTGGTGAGACTGGACAGCTCAACATGTACTGACCTGAAATCAGTTCTCATCTCCACATCAACAATATCAATTCATCAAAATTCATGTTTTTGTTGTGAATTTCAATTACGTTCAATCAAACTGCAGTCGGTTCATTTCGATTTAAGCCATAATAACTAAATACATACATCTGACTAACACAATAAAAACATCATACAAAACAGAATTGATCTCATTTCGAAACCAAACTCTTCGTATATTCCTCATAAATCTTAGAAAGGAATGTAACTCATTGTGAATGTAAATGATCTGTAAAGTTTGTGCCATCAGAGGGAGATGTTAGTTTTTATTAACTTTATAAACAACGACAACAACATTCATGTAAAAGATGACAAATTCATTTAGCAGTTAAATATGAACACAAACAGGTTAAGAGTTAACGAAATATTCAGAGGAGCAAAGAAACACATAATACATGAGAACCGAAACGAGCTCAAACTTTATACACAAACCGGATTATTTCTCTCAAGCGGAGACTTTCACATGCATTTTAGAAGAAATATCCCATAATAATAATAATAATATTAAAGACATTGTGTTAAATAAACGAGTATTACATCTCTGTCAATGATGAAAACAAACACAAGAGCTATAAACTGCATCTCAAACACTTCTGCTATTCAAGAGAGTTTCAGTCAAAAGTGAAAGAAGATGAAATGGATAATAAGCACGTGAGAGATGATGATGATGAGGATGATGATGATTGTAAGGATTCTCTTTATGACCACACAGCGACCTCTGCTGGTCAGCCGTCCAGATGAAGATTTCTCTCTTCTCTGATCACACAGATGCTGAAATGATGGTTTTAGATCAAAAACGAAATTCTGTCATCATAGTTTGGAGCGATTAAGGACGAGGAAATGATTTTCGAGTAAACTTTTCCTTTAAAAGCAGCTAAGAGAAGATTGTTGAGAGATTTATTACAGCGAAAATACCTTAAGAAAATCTATTTATGTAAATGACACACACAGACACACATGTTTGTGTAAAACGGAGATCACAACACTCTCGCAAGTCATCAGTATGCATCAGCAATCACTGATTTTGGCTTTTTTCCCTTTAGAGTCGCTGAACATGCAAGAACACACAAACACATCAGTCGGTTTTCAAAGCAAAGCTGAGGAATGTTATGATGACATCACATGTTCCCATGGCGTTCTCAAGATGTGGGCGGGGTTTTGTAGTGAAACGATTCAACTGGACGAACTGTCTGAATGACACCGGCTCAACCGTTCCCCTCAGACCAGACTGCCGACGCTCACTTCTGCTGCTTCAGACTGGTCAACAGGATCTTTTTGTGGGCGGGGTCACGAACGCCCGCCTCCTCCAGATCCTCCTCTGTGATGTCACTGTAGCAAAGAGAGGCGATTGGATGAGCGGTGGGTGACTCGACACAGGTGAGAGTGAGACGGGTGTGAGTTGTACCTGAGGAACTCGAGGTCGTCCCAGCCGTTATGCAGGAGACCCTCTTCATAATCCTGCAGTCCTAATTTCTGCAGCCACTCGCCGACACTGCAGTCCACGGACAGACTGCTGCTGCTGCTCTCGGCATGCCACAAACCCTACACACACACACATCACAACATCAACACACACACGATAAACACAAAATACACAAGAACACTGGAGTGCTGTTGTCACCTCCTCGGGCAGATCTTCAGCGATGCTCTCCTCCTGTATGGAGCGGGGAGGGAAGGTGAGACCTCGCAGATGAGGAGCGGCCGCCCCTCGACTGGACGGATACTCCACCTCGCTCAGAGTTTTGGCCATCTGCAGTACCGAACACGACTGGTCGTCCATTCCCGAAGCTCCGCCCCCTCGACGGAACGGGGCAGGGCCTGCGTTGAGCGTGGGTGGAGTTTCCACGCAGAAGGCCATGCCTCCTCCAGGAGAATGTACGAAGCTCGGCGACGATGGCGGCTTCGACGTAACGGTGGAGGCGGGAGGGATTTTGATGTCTGCCAGGTCTGGTAACACGCGCGGTTTGCTGAAGGAGTTTTCTGCCATCTCCAGAGCTCCTTTGGGCAGAGGGGGAGGGGGGAAATCGGGCGGGGGGCGATTCAGTGAGCCGACGTGTGTCCCGTCGTCCTCTGAGGACCCCTCCTCACTGATGGGCCGTACCGGGCGTCCACACGTCTGCCTGCGGCCCTGCACCGAGCTTCCACTGGGCGGCTTGCTCTTCCCCACTCCACCCGCAGGGGAAGAGGTTTTATTGGATGCTGGAGGAAGGGCGGCGCTATGGAGCATGTCAGAAGCCAGAGCGGCTGATTGGTTGGGAACTCCTTCTAAAATGTAGTAGGCGGGGTTGTTGAAGCTGTTTTTAGCGGCTCCTCCCTCAAACGCGTCCTGCTTGCCTCTGTCAAACCAAACCACTCACGTACGTTTACTGTATGTATTATTTATGCAAACAGCAGTTTAGTGTGTGCGTGTGCGTTACCTGCTCTGTGTGTCACAGTTTGGATGTCGAGCTGTGATGTTTTTATCTCCTTCTTCAGGCACTTTACCGAGATCAGCTGAACCAAACTTCCTGCTACACACACTCATACAAACATTACACACAGACACACACACTTAACGTCTGCATCTCACTATGATGAACATCTGAAAACACTTTATACAGCAAACACAGAAACACACTTAAAACTCATATCTCATATCTTATCTTAAAGTGATCATCAATCACACGTGTGCAATTTATGTGCATCTCCACTCACTGGACGTATTCATGTCCTGATCTGGGGTGAAGAGTTCTGCTCTTAGACACCGCCGTCTCGTCTTTATCAACACTGATCCACTCTGAGAAAAACAAACAAGACTTACATCAACAGACTGCGTGCGTGTGTATGCGTCTGTGTGTGAATGTGTGTTTGCGTGCATGCATGTGTGTGCGTCTGTGTGTGTATGCGTGTGTGTGTGTGTGTATGCGTGTGTGTTTGTAGGCATGCGTCTGTGTGTGTGTGTGTGTGTGTGTAGGCATGCATCTGTGTGTGTGTGTGCAAGCGTTTGTGTGTGTGTGTGTAGGCATGCATCTGTGTGTGTGTGTGCAAGCGTTTGTGTGTGTGTGTGTGTGTGTGTAGGCATGTGTCTGTGTGTGTGTTCGTGTAGGCACGCGTCTGTGCGTTCGTCTGTGTGTAGGCACGCGTCTGTGTGTGTGCATGCGTCTGTGTGTGTGTGTGTGCGTGTGCGTTCGTCTGTGTGTATGCATGCGTCTGTGTGTGTGTGTGTGTGTGTGTGTGTGTGTGTGTGCGTGCGTTCGTCTGTGTGTATGCATGCGTCTGTGTGTGTGTGTGTGTGTGTGCGTGCGTTCGTTCGTCTGTGTGTATGCATGCGACTGTGTTTGTGCATGCGTCTGTGTGTGTGTGTGTGTGTGTGTGTGCGTGCGTTCGTCTGTGTGTATGCATGCGTCTGTGTGTGTGTGTGTGTGCCTGCGTTCGTCTGTGTGTATGCAGGCGTCTGTGTGTGTGTGTGTGTGTGTGTGTGTGTGCGTGCGTTTGTCTGTGTGTATGCATGCGTCTGTCTGTCTGTGTGTGTGTGTGTGTGTGTGTGTGTGTGTGTGCGTGCGTTCGTCTGTGTGTATGCATGCGTCTGTCTGTGTGTGTGTGTGTGTGTGTGTGCGTGCGTTCGTCTGTGTGTATGCATGCGTCTGTGTGTGTGTGTGTGTGTGTGTGTGTGTGCGTGCGTGTGTGCGTTCGTCTGTGTGTATGCAGGCGTCTGTGTATGTGTGTGTGTGTGTGCCTGCGTTCGTCTGTGTGTATGCATGCGTCTGTCTGTGTGTGTGTGTGTGTGTGTGCGTGCGTTCGTCTGTGTGTATGCAGGCGTCTGTGTATGTGTGTGTGTGTGTGTGCCTGCGTTCGTCTGTGTGTATGCAGGCGTCTGTGTGTGTGTGTGTGCGTGCGTTCGTCTGTGTGTATGCATGCGTCTGTCTGTGTGTGTGTGTGTGTGTGTGTGTGTGTGTGCGTGCGTTCGTCTGTGTGTATGCATGCGTCTGTCTGTGTGTGTGTGTGTGTGTGTGTGTGTGTGCCTGCGTCCGTCTGTGTGTATGCATGCGTCAGTGTGTGTGTGTGTGTGTCTGTGTGTGTGCGTGCGTTCGTCTGTGTGTATGCAGGCGTCTGTGTGTGTGTGTCTGTGTGTGTGCGTGCGTTCGTCTGTGTGTATGCATGCGTCTGTCTGTGTGTGTGTGTGTGTGTGTGTGCGTGCGTCTGTGTGTATGCATGCGTCTGTGTGCGTCTGTGTGTGTCTGTGTGTGTGTGTGCGTTCGTCTGTGTGTATGCATGCGTCTGTGTGTGTGTGTGTCTGTGTGTGTGTGTGCGTTCGTCTGTGTGTATGCATGCGTCTGTGTGTGTCTGTGTGTGTGTGTGTGTGTGCGTTCGTCTGTGTGTATGCATGCGTCTGTGTGTGTGTGTGTCTGTGTGTGTGTGTGCGTTCGTCTGTGTGTATGCATGCGTCTGTGTGTGTGTGTGTGCGTTCGTCTGTGTGTATGCATGCGTCTGTGTGTCTACCGTAAAGTCGTTCTCTGGTGCCCATGCGCTCTGATGGGACTCTGACCCTCATGGAGCCGCGGATGTTTCCCGTCTCTTCTCCGCGGTGAGACAGATACGTGTGAAACTGTTGAGCTGTGCTGCCGATCATCGACTTCAGAGCCAATACACACTCGCCTACACACACAGTTCATGAGATGTGATTCTCAGAGCACCACTGTAAACAGACAGCTATCAGAATAATCACTTAGCGACACACACACAGACGCACCGTATGATTCATATCCATCCAGAGATTTGACAGTGAGCAGCAGATGTTGATCCTGAAGATACTCGATGTCTGACAGAATCGGCTTCAGTGTCGTCAGCTGCTTAGACGACCAACCAACACGCAGAAAATTGATGTTGTCACTGCTCTGAGTGTCATTCTCATAACTCTTCTTAAACTCTACACACACAGAGAGAGAGAGAGAGAGACATCTGCTGACATCACAGTTAAGGGACTGAAGTTCATTTTCAGAAATCATCATTCAGTCTCATTGTATAAGCGGTTTTGTCGGGCGCACACGTCTGGCCCGAAGTTACCATCCGGTCTGTGTATGGTCATAATAGAACTCATATTTTACATGTAATTTATATGGACATTTTTTGGTATATTAATTGTATGAAATGAAAAGTACTTGACAGCGGAGGTTTAGGGGAAGTTAAGCTTGGACCACATTATGTTTGTTTATGTTGTGAAGCTGAACGCGTCTGTACGTTTCTATGTGTTTAGGCTGGATACATGACCGACAGTAAACAATACAGGGTCAAGGGTCATTTCTTCATCATCATGTTTCTTACCCTCCAGACATGTAGAATAAAACTCAATGAAGAATTTGGTTCTGCTGGCCGTCTTCACAATGGCTTCGATGTTTTCAAACTCAATATAAGCCTGTTCAGAAGACTTCGGCAGCCCTGCGGACACACGCACACACACACATCTGTTAGAGATTCACACGAAACACACACACACACAACAACGACATCAGTCAGTTCACATCTCACCCTTCTTAGACACAAACTGTGAGGTCACGCCCACTTCAAAGGTCCCGAAGACGGGCGAGTGATCACTGCTGACGATGTCATCTGTACAGCCTGACAAACACAACACACAAACACACCGAGACGTTTCACAAAACACATGATAAGAGAGAACAAATGATGACAGATCGTTCGTTTTGGGGTGTACTGTCTCTTTAAGAGATCTTGGTCGTCATGGCGATGGCGTACCATAAGAGTTGCACACTATGTGTGTCTCAGGATAAGATTTCCAGAGGATCCTGTCACACCACGACGGAACGTTGGTCCGCATCTACAAGACCACAGAGAAGAAGAATTTAAGGATGTTTAACTTCCTTCAGCAAAGATCACATGACAGGAAGTGTGTTGTCAAGACCTGTGTCTTCACAGGATACGCTCTTTCTGAACATAAATGTGATCATGTTTTGTCAAATCAATGTTTATGAAATGAGAGATGATGTGAGATGGAGAGAACGTGTTGACGTACGCCTGTAGCTTTCTGTTTCTGCCACACGTATGTGTCACGTGAACCCCGCTCATAACGGTATGTGGGGGGGTAGGTGATCTCCTCCTCCGCTGGACGCACACACACACACACACACACACACAGGAAATGTGACACAAATCTTAAACACACTGAGCTCACACAAGAATAAAAACAACATGAACATAAACATGAGCTTCTTAAGGTGTTCACATGTATGTGATGATGTCTGATGTGTGTATGAGCTGGACACATGAAAGAGGAATCACGCAATGAGGAGACGCACCGAATCGAAGGAAGACTTTGTTCTTCTCTCTCTCCAGATTGAGCTGGTCCACCTTCAACAGAGGCTCAAATTCCTTCCTGTTGATGTAGTTCAGGATTTCCTGCGACACACACACACACACACACAGGTTTGTATTGCTATAGTTGTGGGGATATTCCATAGACTTCCATTGATTTGATATCAGACCTATGACATAATCAGGCAAAGACAAAAAAGAAGTAGACCCTCTCACAACGCCAATCCCCCAAAAATACTCTTTTAATGTTACTGATGAAAGGCTACATGATGAAAAACAGGCAACTGTTTGCAACCATTCACGATTCTGATCTCACGGTGTATGTTATGTTTTCTGTTCAGTTCCCCACTTCATCAACAAAGACATCACACAACTCGCAAAATCAAGCGGTCGCTCTGCATTTCTAACAAGCGTGTGCGTGACGTAGAGAGCGTAGTAAAGATCCTGTTGGCCGGATGACTGCACTCGCGTGCTTCATTGATTACTGAAGCGTTGCATTGTGGGATATGGAGTATTTCATTCACACCTGTATGTCCATGTCCAGTCTGTAGTTGAGATCTCCGAACCAGAAGAGATGTGTGAACCTCAGCGAAATATCGAAAGAGTTCAGCTGCTTGTCTCCCAGCGAGAGCTGACGCAGGATGTCCAGATAGTTCTGATTCCGCCTGTCAGGGGTCAAAGGTCATTACGGAAAGCGCTCACAGCCAATCGGACAGAGGATTCAACACGTGTTTCACTCGCACCTGTGGATCTTTTCATTGCCGGACGTCAGGTGACAGTTCACGAAGCCGAATGATGTTCCGTTAAACATGAAGGACACACCCACCGCACCTTTGTTTCCTAGGAAACAGAGCATAAATAATGCAAAAAGAATCCATCAATAGCAGACGAACAAATGAACACGTCTGTATAAGTGTGTGTGTGTGTTTCTATATACGATTCTAGAATTTGTCTGCGTTTCTATCAGTGTGTGTGTGTGTGTGTGTGTGTTTTCTGACCGAGTGTGTTGGCAATTCCTGTTTTGACGCTGGACATTCCCACATGACTAATACGGTTCTCATGTTCTAACTTTACAAGCACCACAATCTTAATGTTCCACAGAGTCTGGATGGCGATCTACAGCCGAGACAGAGAGAGAAAAAAGTTTTAACAGCAGTTCTTTCTTTCTTTTCTTCATCTATTTCACTCAATAACAGACACTCATGAACATTCCACAACAGATGTCAATCACACACACACTCTTGTGTAAGGAGATGTGAGTGTCTCACGGGTTTGTAGTCGATCTCTGTGATGTCTTTGAGTGTGGAGCGGATATTCTCCACCCACTCTCTGTCACACACCGAGTTCTCCTGTGAGCCGAACACATAGATGTCATGAGGGATGGTGACGGTCATCTCGTCCAGAGTTTTCCCTAAACCTCGAGAGAAAATCCACGAGCTCATGGCTTTAGGAGCAGGAACACCGCCTACAGACACAAACACTCATCAATACACAAACACACACACAGATTACACAAGTGTGTGTGTGTGTCTCACCCATGTTCCACGTGCCGATGAAAATAGAAATCATGTCTGGCTCGTCCTGATTGGAATGTTTGTTCTTCATCAGCTGCAGTAACTGACAGAACGCTTCTCTTTTCTATGACAACAACACAGAACATCATGATAAACACATGGGAGAAGACTCAAGTGTGTGTGTGTGTGTGTGTGTGTGTGTGTGTGTGTGTGTGTGTGTTCCACTAACCTTTGCACTGGCGAAGATGAAATCTTTCCTCTGACTTTTGTCTTTTTCTTTTTCAAAGACGATTCCCAGTTTATTCTGAACCCGCTGGGACTTTATCAGCTGTCGAACTGCACACGTGCGCGCACACACACACACACACACACACACAAACACACACAATATGAGTTGACTATCAGCTGACATACACACAAAGATT
>NC_136782.1:22387229-22445237 GCF_947034865.1 Barbatula barbatula
TGGTAATTCAGCACGAGTGATTTACACTTGATCTTATCTGTGTGTGTGTGTGTGTGTGTGTTAAACCTGTTCATGTCAGTCAAACATACTCACACACAATTGCTCGTGGAGTTTTGACTAGCAAATGAGTGTGTGTGTTTTATTTTAAAATCCAGAAACACAGATGGAGATAAGAAAACCACTGTATTTGATAAGCAAACTGTGTGTGTGTGTGTGTGTGTGTGTGTGTCTCTCTGTATGTGTCTATGCGTGTGTGTGTGTGTGTGCATCTCTCTGTCTGTCTGAAGGCTTAAGAGAGAGGAAGTCCAGAGCAAAAGTGAGATCGCTAAGAAGTACAGTTTGTAAACAAGAAGTGTGATGTTGTTGTTTACTGTCCTTCACGTTCCATTTACAGTCAAACACGCATCACACATGTGTCGCACTAGCATTAGGCCGCAGGAGCTTTATAATGTGTTTGACTGACAGCTGTGTGTGTGTTTAATCTACACACAAACTCTGTGTGCCAGCTGTTAGCCTGGTTATGTATCATTGTGTCCCAAAAGCCACATTGCCATGACAACCACAACAGCAGCCCGCATGGATAAAAAATACAGTTTGTACAGTATAAATGTCATGACGCCTATGGACTGTCCCCACAGAGATCATAAACCACACACACCTACACACACACACACACAGACACACACACACAGACAGACACACGCACACACAGACAGACACACTCACACACACAAGCACAGAGACACACACACACACACACACACACACACAGACAGACAGACAGACAGACACACAAACACACACAAGCACAGAGAGACACACACACACACACAGAGAGACACACACACACACACACACACACACACAGACAGACAGACACACAGACAGACAGACAGACACACAAACACACACACACACAAGCACAGAGACACACACACACACACACACACACACACACAGAGACACACACACAGAAACACACACACACAAACAGACACACACAAGCACAGAGACACACAAACAGACACACACACACAAGCACAGAGACACACACACAGACACACACACAGACACACACACAGACAGACACACACACAAAGACACACACTCATTTAGTCTAGCTTGAAATAAAATATTTTCTTTTTTATGACCCACATGAGTTTTTATAAGAGTTAATAAATCCGTTGCCATGTGGTTGTTAGGGTGCTCATGCTGTGCCATCCCATAAACTGAACGAACACATCCAGATGAAACTATGTTAGAGACGCTTGATTTTATCAGCACACAAACATTTACCAAGAGTGACACACAAGAGCCTTTTCTGTCCAGATCTAACCCGAACAAACCACACAACACAAATACACAATCCATCAGACAGACACAAGATCACACAAACACACAATCCATCAGACAGACACAAGATCACACAACACAAACACACAATCCATCAGACAGACACAAGATCACACACAACACAAACACACAATCCATCAGACAGACACAAGATCACACAACACAAACACACAATCCATCAGACAGACACAAGATCACACAACACAAACACACAATCCATCAGGCAGACACAAGATCACACACAACACAAACACACAATCCATCAGACAGACACAAGATCACACAACACAAACACACAATCCATCAGACAGACACAAGATCACACAACACAAACACACAATCCATCAGACAGACACAAGATCACACAACACAAACACACAATCCATCAGACAGACACAAGATCACACACAACACAAACACACAATCCGTCAGACAGACACAAGATCACACAACACAAACACACAATCCATCAGACAGACACAAGATCACACAAACACACAATCCATCAGACAGACACAAGATCACACAACACAAACACACAATCCATCAGACAGACACAAGATCACACACAACACAAACACACAATCCATCAGACAGACACAAGATCACACAACACAAACACACAATCCATCAGACAGACACAAGATCACACAACACAAACACACAATCCATCAGGCAGACACAAGATCACACACAACACAAACACACAATCCATCAGACAGACACAAGATCACACAACACAAACACACAATCCATCAGACAGACACAAGATCACACAACACAAACACACAATCCATCAGACAGACACAAGATCACACAACACAAACACACAATCCATCAGACAGACACAAGATCACACACAACACAAACACACAATCCGTCAGACAGACACAAGATCACACAACACAAACACACAATCCATCAGACAGACACAAGATCACACAACACAAACACACAATCCATCAGACAGACACAAGATCACACACAACACAAACACACAATCCATCAGACAGACACAAGATCACACAACACAAACACACAATCCATCAGACAGACACAAGATCACACACAACACAAACACACAATCCATCAGACAGACACAAGATCACACAACACAAACACACAATCCATCAGACAGACACAAGATCACACAACACAAACACACAATCCATCAGACAGACACAAGATCACACAACACAAACACACAATCCATCAGACAGACACAAGATCACACACAACACAAACACACAATCCATCAGACAGACACAAGATCACACAACACAAACACACAATCCATCAGACAGACACAAGATCACACAACACAAACACACAATCCATCAGACAGACACAAGATCACACACAACACAAACACACAATCCATCAGACAGACACAAGATCACACAACACAAACACACAATCCATCAGACAGACACAAGATCACACACAACACAAACACACAATCCATCAGACAGACACAAGATCACACAACACAAACACACAATCCATCAGACAGACACAAGATCACACAATCCATCAGACAGACACAAGATCACACAACACAAACACACAATCCATCAGACAGACACAAGATCACACAACACAAACACACAATCCATCAGACAGACACAAGATCACACAACACAAACACACAATCCATCAGACGCACACAGACATCTAACACAAAAACCCACACAGCTGGCTGGCACAAGAGTGGCACAGCATCTGAAAACACACACACATCCTCCTGAAGAAACATGCTGTGACCCGCTGTATTCCTGCACACACATGTAGACGTGTGTGATTTGTCAGTAGAGTTCTGCCTCATTCCGTCCGTCTGAAGACAAACACACACCTGTCCATGTGCCCTGACATGTCACTGACACCACAGCACCCCCCCCAAAAAACGCCATCCAGCCCACCTCCAATCACCCTCACACATCAACAATAACCATTATAACATGATCACACAACACATACACACAACATGTACAGAACCACATCAACCACAATGAGATCTCTTTTTAATGTCTCAGTTATTTCTCATATACATCAATGAGATTAAAGGAAAAGCAAATCAAAACTTCAAGTCTCATGTGTGTCTGAAATATTTCTCCTGAGAAAAGGAGTCAGAAATCTGACAAATGTCATGAGAGTTTGAGAAGAGACGTCAACAATGAGACAATTCATCTCTTCTGCAATCAAATATCAACTCATCACATTTACTCTTTGGACACAACAACAAAAGGAGAAGCTAAATGACATTATGTAGGAGAGGGGAATTATGGGACATGTGGTTTTCACCATCCAGAGCCGTATGGAGATCACCCATCATGTTCACGGACGAGGTAATGAATACATTTTATTTGATGTCATCGTAATGAATTGTGATTGAAATGAAGCTTGAAATAAACGTAGAATGTAATGCTACGCTAGCCCGCGATTGATTTTGAACTTTTGATTTGGTAGCGTAATGCTACACAGTTTTACGTGTTTAAAACAGTCGTCGTTTATAAAGTGAACTGTGTTTACGCTTGTTTGTGTTTCCTTTAGTCACCAAAGAGTCATCGTGATCTATAATAACAGAACAACAGATGCTGTATAATCTCTTCTGCATTTGTATGTTGCTGTAGTTTCTACAAGAGGAAACTGAGGGTCGTGAGGAGCAGCGGATATTAAATCACTGAGACAAGAGACGGGACTTTAGTTTAAATAGGAATTTCTCTGGATTCACAAAGTCTTTTTGGAAGGAACATTTGGGATAATGCAAGTACACAACTGCATGAAATATATCACACTGCGCAAGAGATTTGGGGATATTTCATTACACAATTATTCCATATTGTGGCTTTAATTAATTTTATTTTAAATGTATTTCTCATTAAATTAATAATCTTGTGCTGTTGTGTACAGTACAGACTGATCTGATAATACAATCACAATCCTAACAGTGAACCGTTCTATACAACTCAACACAATCACAGAAACCGCAAGAAAATCTCATGTAATATCTGCCAAATGACAAGATAACAAGCCTTGTTTACTAAAGTAAATTAAAATGATCTTTTGTTTGTCAATGAAGTTTTACTTATCAAGTGTATCTTGACTTAATAATGTTGTGGAGACGAAAACAAGTGTCTACATTTAACATGACTATTGTTTTCTATGAGTATATATATATATATAAATGTGTGTGTGTGTGGTTATTTTTATGCACGAGGTCACACTGGTCACGTGATCTTTGTGGCTCCCGCATGCCAAACGAAGTGTTTGTGTTTTACACTGGTCAAGTAAAGTTTACTGTACACAAACATCACACTGTTCACAACACAACTAAAGTACGACATCAACACAACAACAGCATCAACTGAGCACAATAATACAACACTTTAAAAGTTAACTGTATAAAGTGCAGCTACATTAAAAGCTCTGTAACGACACAAACAAACACTGGCGCGCATCGCGACGCTCCCGTTATAAAGCGAGCTGTCTGCGATATGACGCGACGCGAGCAGAATATGAAAGAAAGTTCACAAACACACACACAGACTTTTCCTCCGTCATTAAAATCGTGTTTTCGGACAAACGGAACGATGTGTGAGCTTTAGTGAGGGACTTACAGCACGCAGAGGGCGTACGCGCCGCTCACGCTTTCGCTGTCCCGCACCAGGAAACTCCCGTCGCGCCCCGCGCGCGCTAGCAGCTCCTCCGCCGCAGCGCGACTCAGATCCCGGTGATACCAGAGCGACGGAGCCGGACACACACCGGCCATCACGACACCGAGCGACGCACTCCCGAATAAAGGCCGGTGACGCTCCACACGCGCTCCAGATGCGGCGGGCCGCGCGTCCGACGCAGCGCTCGAGCACTCACGGTGTCAGAGTTCGTCCTGCTTTCCCTACAGTTCCTGAAAACACTCCATCAGACAAAACACACACACACTTACACACACACACTTACACACACCCGACAGCAGGGGCGCTCACACACACACACACACACACTTACACACACCCGACAGCAGGGGCGCTCACACACACACACTTACACACACCCGACAGCAGGGGCGCTCACACACACACACACACACACCCGACAGCAGGGGCGCTCACACACACACACTTACACACACCCGACAGCAGGGGCGCTCACACACACACACACCCACACCCGACAGCAGGGGCGCTCACACACACACACACTTACACACACCCGACAGCAGGGGCGCTCACACACACACACACACACACACACTTACACACACCCGACAGCAGGGGCGCTCACACACACACACTTACACACACCCGACAGCAGGGGCGCTCACACACACACACACACACACCCGACAGCAGGGGCGCTCACACACACACACTTACACACACCCGACAGCAGGGGCGCTCACACACACACACACCCACACCCGACAGCAGGGGCGCTCACACACACACACACTTACACACACCCGACAGCAGGGGCGCTCACACACACACACACACACACACACACACACACACACACACACACACACACACACACACACACACACTTACACACACCCGACAGCAGGGGCGCTCACACACACTTACACACACCCGATATATAATAGCAGACTATTATATAAGTGTGTGACACAAAAACAAGCTTTTGTGTTAATGCATTTTTCACTCAACTTCACAGAGATACAGACCCCTGCACGAGACAACTAGCCCCTAACACCGCACCTGACGTCATCATCAGTGTAGCTCGCGCATCACACCGGAAGTGTCAAAAGTTTAAATGATAGTGTGATGAACATTAGCGTGTCACACCTTCAATTTATTATAAACACATGTGGATTATCTGTCAAATTATGCTGAAGATCAGATGAAAATTCTACTGAAAACGTATATTTTATATTTTTGCCTTAAGCAATATTGTTGTTATGTGCTATTGCTGTATCAGTGTCATTTAGTTTAGTTATTTCTTTCAATTAATCATTTTAGTGCCTTAAACATTAGACATTTTTATTTAGATTTAGAAAATATAAAGTTGTGTATTTTGTTATTTATTTTATTGTATTCTTAACACCTTATCATTTGTTGTTATCGTGTATATTACTTGTTTTATTTATATTTTCTGGCATAATATCTGTAGAATTGACAGTAGACTTATAAAGTGGCAGCAATTTGCCTTAACTGGCAACAGTTTTTTCAAAGATAAATTCACATTTTAAAAATTAACAAGTCTATACAGAAAAAAACTAAACAATAGGCTTGTTTGAGATGCGCCTGTAATGTAGGTGAGAGGAGGCGGCTGCAGTAAGGGGAGGAGTCAGAAAAGACCTTTGAAGTCGGACACTTCGTGGTGAATCTCGCTGTTTTGTCGCTTGTAAACGTGAACAGTGGAGGAGATCGCGGTCGCGTTTTTTATCGCAGACGAAGTGGATGTAATCGAAATACCACTGTTTTTACATGAAGATGCTTACAATAATAATCACTGAATGTGTCAAATAATGTACAAATAAACAGCTCACACAACAACAAGACATTTTCAAGGATTGTATGAACAAATGGTAAATGAAGAAAATTGCAAGTTGCTTTTGAGAGACCATAACAAATGTTTATAATATTTAATAACAAGCAGGTTTCTGCCACCATTTCACGTCCATAGTATTTTTCCATACCATGCAAGTCAAAGCTGTATTGTAGCAAACATTCTTCAGAATTTCTTCCCTTGTTTTAAGACCCAGACACTTCTCAGATGAAACCACATAGTTTTGCCCCTGTAAAGCTGCTTTGTATGCAAAGTGTAAACGCGCTATGTTAATCGAATCGAATTTAGATATGTATGTGTGCATGTATATTTTTTATTGATTGATTTATTAATTCACACAAACATACAATAGAATAAAGTGAAAATTACAACAAGGAAGAATTCTAATGAAGAGAAATTTAAAATAAACGCAGGTCCTAATTCTTAACTTCACTAGGCGTGTTTTGTTTTTGTTTAGTTTGCATGTAAATATAAATTAACAGATGCGTAATCTAATTCTTAGAATGAAGAGAAAATGTTACAGTTGACATTCTCAGCCAATGAGCTTGAAGCTGTGTCGTCAGTCAGTCGTTTCCCATCATTTGAGTAGCGCAGTCGGAGGAGAGCAACTGCGCTCGACTGCTCAATCCGACACAGCCGCCTCGCCGTCGCGAGAGTTTTTTGGCACACGTCAGCATGACATCAGAGCAAGGCGGACGTAACTCGGACACTTTTCTAACCGTCATGCATCTCGCGGTGATCACCGGTGATCGGTTCTGCGCAGATTTTGCTCATCTCAAACAAGCCTAATAACAGCTTCATGCATAGCATTCTGGGAACCAAAATTAGAAAAGGAAAGGGCTGATGACGATTTCTGATTTCCTAAATGTTTGCATGCATGAGGCTGTTATTTAAATGTTATTCTGATCTGAGTTAAGATCAGTCTTGTCAAATGATTTCTATTTGGCGTTTTCAATATCATCAATTTTATTTCTGATGGTAACTGGACTCTCTGTGATAGTTTAATGTACAAACAGAAATCAGTCAAATCAAGTGAAACAACAACACTGACATCTACTGGACACAAAACTCAATGTCCGTGAGAATGTTTGTGTAAACATGTGTGATGTGCATTTCGAAAACTGGATTTAAGATTGTGCCAGAAGCAGAAAGTGTGTCCATGTTTGGTCTTTGCTGTTGTGTGTTTTCAGCTAGTTGTTCTCAGGCCAATAGCATCACAAGAAGCGCAAACAGATACAGGCTCGTCGCCAGGGTAACCGTCTCCGCAGCACCAGACAGGTAGAATTCAGCCACTTTCTTATTGGGATTGGGACCCGTGAACCACATCTGCATGCAGCGGCCGCTGTCTTTAGAGAGAGCGGTGTACTTGTATGAATTGGACCAAATCTTCTCACACATACTCTGAGCGGTAGGGAAAATCTCTGACCAGAGGCTGCACTGAGAGCCTTTCGGACACCGGTTAGTGCCTGAGAGAGACAGACGGGTGAGAATTTATTCCACACGTAGACAAAAAACAATTAACCCGCGTGAAGAATAAAGGAGAAATGAACCTGTGCTCCAGTCCCATCCCTTGTGCCAGTTCTCTTTACAGGTGTACTCATTCCGACAGTCCTCGTACCAGCTCTGGCAGTCCTCCAAACACAACGGCACGTCCAGGATTCTCTCCTTCCTCCACGACTCATCTGCCTGTGAAACACATTCACAACAACAGGATAGTTCAGCCAAAACATTCTGTCTGACTCGGACATTAATCAAACGGTCAGGTCCTTCTTGTGTAATTTGACAGATAAAAAGTCATTTGACAGATAGGGTCATACCAGCTGTATCCAGGGTCCCAGGTGAGGCGAGCACTCGTAGAAACACGTGTCCTGAATGAAATGCTTCTTACACTTGTCACTCATGATGCCACAGTGGTTCCAGTTAAAGTTATACAGGTATGAATTATCCAGATGGGCCTCCTCCGTCGTGTTTGCTGTGCAGCAGGCGTTGTCCTTCCACGGCTCACACTGACAAACAATTCAATTCAATTATGCAATGCTTTACATGAAACTGTACTTCAAACTTCAAAGATAAAGACTTCCGATGTTCAATGTTCATTAAGTTAGTTTTCTATCTTATTTATCGTAAGAAACTCGCAAACTGCTGCATAATTACGGCCACAAATTTAACAGTGTACTGTAAAGTGAAAACATATTTTGTTATTTAAAGTTATTTGTAATTTTAATATTATTTATTTTTGGTTGTGAAATTAATTGAATTAAATTATTCTTAATTTAACTTTAGCCTTAATTTAAGATTGTGTTAACGTGTATGTGTTTGTGTGTGTGTGTGTGTGTGTGTGTGTGTGTGTGTGTGTGTGTGGTTGTGGGTGTATGTGTGAGGGTGTGGGTGGGTGTTTCAAACACAACTCAACTCTCTCATCATAAGTCCTCTCTCTCTGTCTGTGTAACACACACACACAGAGGACATATGAGAGAGTTGAGTTTGGTGTTGTGTGTTGTGACTCGTGCCTGCTGATAGAGCTTTCCCTCGGGTCTGGGCTCAAATAGCTGATGTTTGCCAGTCATACACATGTTGAGTTTGTCTACAGAAGACACACGACGAGACTGAAAGGTTATCAGAAGCACCATGAACAACATCAGCCTGCAGATAGAGAGAGAGACAGAGAGAGAGGGACAGACAAATCAAGACTGATTATTTCAAGGTGATTCAACAGATTTAGTTTTGTTCTTTTCTCACAGTTACTGAAAAAACTGTGATGATATAATAACCAAACTCTAAACGGCACCAAACATCTGAATTCATTGTTTAAATGGTCAATCAACCCTTCTCATAAAATGAAGTTCTGCTGAGCTATGGTCAGGTTCTGGCGAGTTAAATCAAGGCGGCTGTAACGTGAAGATGCTCTTCAGAATATTCTCACATCACGCTGGGGAACGTGAATCATCAGAGTTATCAAGTTAAAATAATAACGCTGTGGTGTACCTGGAATGTGAAACGTCCATTTCTCTGACGGAAACCTCCAGCGGGTGTGAAACGTATTTCCAGAAGTCTCTTGAGGCACGAGTGTGTGAAACCTGCTGCTTCAGCTCGACCAAAGTCTACGGAGATGATAAAACGCAGATGGGACGCCCATCCCTCTCTCACCGCAGGGCCAATAACAGCTCCACGGTCATCCTGACCTTCCTTTATGGACCATGAAATAAAGACTTTTAATCTTTAACATTACCACTCGAACATAAGTGACAATGTGTTCTCCACGCATTAGACCGTAGTGCAGTGTGTAATTCATAACTGTACCATTATTAACTGTAGTGACTAATACTGACTGTAAAACACTATAGTATACTATAGATTACCAGAGCAAATGGTGTAGTATAGCCAGTGTTGAGTGTAACTAGTTACTTAATATTTAGTTACTTCATTTAATTAAAGTAAAGTAAGGGATATGCTCTAATTGTTTCTGTAATTTAATAACATTTACTTCTGATGTAATATAACGAAATACTTTGTTTAATATATGTGTGTGCGAGCAATAGTGGAATTGACATCAAAATTTAAAAAAGTTTAACTTTAAAATCTGTGCTTAAATATATAATTCTGACATTTGCAACTTTGGTCAGTTAATAATATGACTTTATTTAGTTTATTTGAATGAATTAAAAGAGCCGTTTCATGTGTATCCTTGAATCACTTCACTTACCAAAGTTGATATAGAAAGTAATTAGTATAAAGTAATTAAATACTGTTAGGGGTGAGTCATTTGTGCTGTAATGTAATGACACTATTGAATGTGTAAATAGTAACTATGAATTAATTACTATTTCAGAGTAACTTGCCCAACACTGACTATAGTCTAGTATTGTTCATTAAACAAGGCCTTCGATCGTTAATAGTTCAGGGTTCAAGCGTTTTTAAATGTGTTCAAATCAACTTTAGACATGTTTATGAGTAACTCGTGCAATACTACATGCGTCACATTATAAATGAACATTTATTCCTCAAAAGACGTCATTCTGGCCTTGAAATGAAACAGCTGTTTATCTATAAAGTTTATATAATACACCTGCATGACGTATGCACGCAGCCTTGACATTGGGCGCGTGACGTCAAAAGTATCGCGAGATTTAGATGTTGTTCGTCTATCGGTGTTTTATTATTTGAATGAATGAGGCATTTATATATATTATATAAACATTATATTATATATTTCGATATTTATTTGACTTAATTCAGAGCTGTAGTGTGTGTGTGTGTGTGTGTGTGTGTGTGTATCAGTGTTACCGGAAGGGAGTGAGCGAGTGCACAGCGGAACTTAAAGCTTTAGAAGATGTTTCCGGGGAAGTCAGTGCGGCAGCAACTTCCGCTGTGTTTACATTTGAACTTTCTTCACTTCTGAAGGTAATTAATCAGTAATATAATAATAACAATAACAACAACAACTCTAAACACATGACACAATTGGTGTACGCGTTGTTGACATACACACGAATGATTTTCTACTTTTTTAAATGTATATAAATGCGCCTCACAATAAAGTAACGTTAGTCCAGGGATGTACGAGACGGTAATACCTTGATGTGTAAATATACGGCCCGTGGTATTTACTTATACAGTTAATAAAGTAACCTTAGGGGTTATTGACCATATATTTTATTTTAGTTCAAATGTAGCTCATTATTTTTTGTGTGTTTGTTGTGGAATCATGGTGCAGCACACAGTGCAAAGTTAAATCTGCTGTTAATTTGTGGAGAACTTGTTTTTTTGTAGTAATTAGTAAAACCATGGTTAATTGTTATAAGGGTACATGCTTAAAAAAAGACATATAGCTGTGTGTGTATATATACAGACAGACATGTCCACGCTCTTCCCATCTCTGTTCCCACGCGTGACCGAGTCTCTGTGGTTCAATCTGGACCGACCGTGTGTGGATGAAGCTGAATTACACCAACAAGAACAACAGCACCAGACCTGGGTCAGTACCGATACTGTGTGTGTGTGTGTGTGTGTGTGTGCGTGCGTGCGTGCGTGCGTGCGTGCGTGCGTGCGTGCGTGTGCGCATGTACTCATTGTTTTGTGTGTCTACAGTTACAGAATATCGCAGAGAAAGACAACAATCTTATGCCCATCGGACGGCCAATCTTTGAGGTGAGTGTCTCATATTTTCAGACACAGAAATGAGAATCCTGAGATCCATCGTAAGACTTTCATGAATCTAATGTCTCTCATGCAAGACCTTTGATGAGGAAGAGGAGGAAGATGACGAAGACGAGGAGGACAGCGAGGAAGATTCAGAAGACGATGAAGACATGCAGGACATGGACGATATGAACATCTACAACGAGTTTCCTGATGATGGAGAGATCAATGAGGTCAAGAGACACACACACATTTCTCATCAGATGTACCTGTTGAATTCCTCATAAAACCCAAAACACAAGATCATTTACATCTTTTATAAGGATACATTTTTGTTTCGGTAGCACAATACACAATGATTTGAATGTTTAACTTCAGTTTTGAAGAGATTTGAGTTTTGGTTTTAGGTAAATGATGCGAGTATCGCTCACTGACAGGTCGACATGGAAGGAGGCGATCAAGACCAGGACCAGTGGATCTAAACCCACATCAAGATCGATCGATCGTCCTCTGGAGCTTCAGATCTCTGCTCGGCGTGTGTCGCTGCTGAAGGATCCGCTCATGAAAAGATGCTTTAAATGGTTTCTCTGTTCAACTGCTGCTGGTTACTGAAATCACTATTACGGGACATTCAGGTCTTTCTACAGATGCTCACACAAGCAGGTGTCTGATGTAAAGTATTTCTGTCTCTAGTAGTGAGTGTTTCTGATGATGCCGCTTTAAGCAGCAAAGTGAACTTTGTCTGTTGTCATGCAGCTAGAAAATTAACTATGATTCTGGTGCAGATTCATGCTAAGAGCCGGTGAAGTTACTCAATGACTTGTGACATACAACAGAACTCACTTTATCGTGTTTTTGTGCTGTTTGTTTTTGCTAATCGTGACAGTAAATAAATGTATAGTGAACTTTTCATTATGTTCAAATGGTCAGTTATTTATCTTTATGTCCCGTGTGAATATAGGATAAAATGGCAAATTTTCTCATTAGGTTGCTGTGATGCGTGAGGAATCATTCTTTTCATCCACTTCTCATCAGTATATTAGGGTCTGAATAAAAAAAAAACCGAAATCCTGATCAGTCAAATAAGTAAAACCTCTTTAAAAAGGTGTAAACGTGATGAGGTGAAAGTGCGATCTTTCACTTGATGCCGAGGAAGGTCAGCTCAGCCATGCCGTCACGAATTCCTCGCATGTATTCCAGCGTGGCCCGGTGAACCCTCACCTCATAGAGGCCCGAGCGGCGGGCGTGACGCAGGAAGTTTGGTGCTCCGGGAAAAATGACATTGTCAGCTATGATGAGAGATCCTTCACCGAGAAGACCAGAGCCCTCCAACAGCTGCAGGTCAGGCAGATAACAGCGTTTCCAGTGATCCATAAACACCAAATCCAGACGCTCGACACCGAAGTCCTCACGTAAACGCGGGATCACTTCATCTGACGGACGCACCATCAGCTCCACCTGCCCAAAAACACCATTCATTCATTCTCATGACAGGAGCTGAATATCTGCTTTACACAACGATACTGTTAACAGCTTCTCTCATGCGAAATGTGAATCTGCACGCTTTAAAACATGAATATTATGGAAATAAATGACAACTGCAGTTCACAGAATAATTCTGTAAAAACAATGCTGTTTAAAATCGTCGTCACTTTATATTTTAAGATTATTTACCGTTAACCAAATAATATCTTTTTTCTGTAGTAATCTTTCATTAAACATTCTAGTATAAACACCTTGTACCATGAACATCGTGTAAAGGGTTGTAAAGTTGCTGTTTCTGAATTTCTTTTTTAGGTGCTCTATCATTTCTTTAACTTTAGTCATATTTAAAAACAAAACCATTCATTTAACAATCAATACGTTGTGTTGAAATCACACAGTTACTGAACATCGTAGAAAGAAATCTGTAGACAAGAAGAGCTGCATTATGGGAAGAGAGACCTTCCATAAACCATCGGATACTCATCTCACCATGTCTTCGTCGAAACCCGCCAGACGAATGATCTTCTCGGCCACGGCAGCGTTTCGCTCATCCATCTCAACGGAGTAAATTCGGGCGCCGATGGGCAGTGAGCGTGCCATGCGTACGGTGCTATATCCACAGTGTGTGCCCAGCTCCAGTACAGTGAGCGGACAGTGCTCCTGAAGTATCCGGTCCAGAACCTTACCTGCTCAAACACATCACATCAACCACACGTATGACCACCAGCTGCTGATCCAAACATTTGCTGAGAGTGCGCGCGTGTGTGTATTTGTGTGGGGTGTTCATTGTGTGAGTATTGTGTGTTAATTGTGTGAGTGTGTGTTTGTAAGTGTATTTGTGTACACTGTGTGAGTGTGTGTGTACACTGTGTGTGTGTGTGTGTACACTGTGTGTGTAAACTGTGTGTGTGTGTGTGTGTGTGTGTGTACACTGTGTGAGAGAGTTAGTGAGTGTGTGTGTGTGTATTTGTGTACACTGTGAGTGAGTGAGTGAGTGAGTGAGTGTGTGTGTATTTGTGTACACTGTGAGTGAGTGAGTGAGTGAGTGAGTGTGTGAGTGTGTGAGTGTGTGTGTGAGTGAGTGAGTGAGTGAGTGAGTGAGTGAGTGAGTGAGTGAGTGTGTGAGTGTGTGTGTGAGTGAGTGAGTGAGTGAGTGAGTGAGTGAGTGAGTGAGTGAGTGAGTGTGTGAGTGTGTGAGTGAGTGAGTGAGTGTGTGAGTGAGTGAGTGAGTGAGTGAGTGTGTGAGTGAGTGTGTGAGTGAGTGTGTGAGTGTGTGAGTGTGTGAGTGAGTGAGTGAGTGAGTGAGTGAGTGAGTGAGTGAGTGAGTGAGTGAGTGAGTGTATTTGTGTACACTGTGTGAGTGAGAAAGTGAGTGTGTGTGTGTGTATTTGTGTACACTGTGTGAGCGAGCGAGTGAGTGTGTTTGTGTACACTGTGTAAGTTAGTTAGTGAGTGAGTGAGTATTTGTGTACAGTGAGTGAGTGAGTATTTGTGTACAGTGAGTGAGTGAGTGAGTATTTGTGAGTGAGTGAGTATTTGTGTACAGTGAGTGAGTGAGTGAGTGAGTGAGTGAGTGAGTGAGTGAGTATTTGTGTACAGTGAGTGAGTGAGTATTTGTGTACAGTGAGTGAGTGAGTATTTGTTTACAGTGAGTGAGTGAGTATTTGTGTACAGTGAGTGAGTGAGTATTTGTGTACAGTGAGTGAGTGAGTGAGTATTTGTGAGTGAGTGAGTATTTGTGAGTGAGTGAGTATTTGTGTACAGTGAGTGAGTGAGTGAGTGAGTGAGTATTTGTGTACAGTGAGTGAGTGAGTGAGTGAGTGAGTGAGTGAGTATTTGTGTACAGTGAGTGAGTGAGTATTTGTGTACAGTGAGTGAGTGAGTGAGTGAGTGAGTGAGTGAGTGAGTATTTGTGAGTATTTGTGAGTGAGTGAGTATTTGTGAGTGAGTGAGTGAGTATTTGTGTACAGTGAGTGAGTGAGTATTTGTGTACAGTGAGTGAGTGAGTGAGTGAGTGAGTGAGTATTTGTGAGTGAGTGAGTGAGTATTTGTGTACAGTGAGTGAGTGAGTATTTGTGTACAGTGAGTGAGTGAGTGTGTGTGTATTTGTGTACACTGTGTGTGTGTGTGTGTGTGTGTGTATTTGTGTACACTGTGTGAGTGTGTGTGTATTTGTGTACACTGTGTGTGTGTGTACACTGTGTGAGTGTGTGTGTGTGTGTGTGTGTACACTGTGTGAGTGTGTGTATTTGTGTACACTGTGTGAGTGTGTGAGTGCGTACCTTTCTTTGGGCCGATGTTACTTATAAACTCAACTTTACTGCACCAGTGGTCAAAGGTGTCCAGGATGCTCTGGGGGTCACCGGGCATGGCGTGGGTCAGAATGTACTGATAGGCCCGCTCCTCTCGACTGATGCCCGTTAAACAGTCTCTCACCCAGCGGATCAGAACGGCTCGATACAGCAACACAAAGTAATAGCGATAGCGGATGATCAACGTCAGTAAGAGAGGAATAAAAGCCAATGCTATCGCCGGAAAAGCCATTTTCACCTCAGACCTACAAACACAGACACAGTTCATCAGAAATCATCATAAACCCTTTTTTTTCAAACCAGACGTTTTAGCCACTAACTAGTGAACAAAAATCACGCTCAAGTGACATCACATCACACTGAATCAAGAATAACACGTCAGCATGTGAGAAAACTTCACGAGGAACAAATTGTCTTTAATGGTCTCTGTGATGTGACGGACGATGTGTAGTCTGTAAGCAGAAGTAACACGAGACATTACACGGTTTCATTCCAAAACCTCTGACACACAGACGTCACTTCAACATTTACAACACCTACGTGAATAACACACGGATGATGATGAAATAAATCACCTTACCAGATCTCAAACACTCTTCACTCTTGAACATAGAAGACGACAGTGAGGACGGCAGCTGAAAACACACACAAGAGAAACGTCTGAGAGAGACAGACGCACTCATATAACAGCCAATCAGCTTCTGTCATTTGAATAATTGATGGAGAGCATGCGGCCTCCTCTTACAGGACGTCTCACCTGGATCATCACACGGCCATCAACACTACAATGAGAACTTTCGTGTTTCAAACTTCAGGCTGGTTGCTATGGTAATAATATGATCTCTAGATATGATACAGGTTTCTCTTTGTGATGTGATGTGCTGACGTTTAATACTCAAAGGTTTTTCAAAATGCAAAACTAAACAGCCAACTAAAAACAGAAATAGAGTCCACAAAACATGTAATAAAAGTCTCAGTGTTTTTATTGCAAATAAAACCGTATTTCCCTCACAAAACTTAAAGAATAAAGATCTTCAGTTCTTCACTATTGTCTGCCCATATCTCCAAACCTCGAGTTTTCTGACTTATTGGTTTGAATATTACAAAGATGAGTTGGTTTGGTTTTCTCCGATTGGTCCGTTGATCTGTGCAGGGGTCGTGACCTCAGCACGCCTGTCTCAGCAGCTTCCTGATGAACTTTTTTAACTCTTTGTCATCGCGAGACCATCTGACGAGTCGTTTGAGGAGCATGCGGCCGTTCTGCATGTCACCCAGGGCGATGTAGGAGCCCGTGAGCTGTCCCTCCAGCGCCCGACACGAGCAGCTTCTGCCCTCCGGCAGCCAGAGGGCGCTCTGTTCCATCGCTGCCTGTTGCTCCTGCGGTCCCGTCTCCCAGCGCAGTACACGACTCCGCCCCTGAGGTACCACGCGCACATCTGACCCGTCCGGAGAGAAAGAACCGATCCGCAGTCTGAACGCTGCAGAAGAACATTTACAAGACACAGAAATGTGACAGTGATCAACTGATAAGAGACAAATTTCAAAAATTGACAAACACTATTTTTTAAGACAAACAAACGTGGAGAACCAGACCTGCCATTATTAAAAATATATAATCAGAAATATGTTTTTTTATAGTACATTTAATCCTTAATTCCTTTTTATTACAAAGACTGGTTTTATTTTATCATTTGGGTTACATAAATAAATGTAAAAAGTAAACTGTAAAAATGAATAAATAAAGAAATGTAAATACGAAAATATTTATATATTTATAAATATATGAAATATAAATACAGCCGCCGAAGACATTAAGAGACCATTTTAAAGCACAATTTTAGTTTTTCTGAATGTACCATGTATAGGTATGTGTTTGGTTAAATGATCAATTTAGTTATCTACCAACAATATTTCTCCCAAATACAAATATTGCTTTTATTTGCAGAAAATGAACAGTGGTGAAACGGATGAAATAACAGAAAACATGCTCTCTACTTTTTCAGACCTCAAAAAAAGTTCAGATTCACTTTAGAGCAATACAACAGTCATATTTCTACATGTGTTTAGGAGAAGTTCAATAATTATTTTTGTTTGACAGCTTTCCTGTATCTCAGTGGTAAGAGCGTTGTGTTAACAGCACAAGGTTGTGTGTTTGATCTCAGGGGATTACAGATACCTGTGTATAAATGTATAGAATAATGCAATGTAAGTCACTTTGGATAAAAGCATCTGCCAAATGCATAAATGTAAATCTATGTGTAGTGCACTGGAATGACCACAATACATCTAGAATCTATTAATTGTTACGCCGGCTGTAAATATATATTAAAATATAATACGGATTATTTGTATTCATTTGTTTAATCAAGTCATTCCTTTGTTTTCCCATTATTATATTGTTTTATTTGGGATTTATTTTTAATGATTGCAGGTTTGGTCCTCCCTGAATGAAACATTTAAAGGCTCTCAGTTCGGCTGTGACAACCTTGTCAATAGATATGGAACATTGTCAACACCTTACTAATACTCACGGCATCAGTCTCTTTACCATCCGATGCAGATAATATCAAACAATCCGTTTTTCCGGATGAAACTGACAGTCAATACTCACCAAACTGACTGGAACAGAAGTTCTGCTGGATCTCCGTCTCCGTCTCCGAGTCCTGACTGCACACCTCACACATGACAGAACCTGAATGAGACACACAGCCCAAGATCATTCAGAGATTCAGTTTATCAAATCAATCACAAGGAATGTCAATAGTTCAGATTGTCTGTTTGAATACTGGATTCTGATTGGCTGGAAGGTGTGCATTAAATCCCTTTAACGCATGGGCAGCTCCAGTCGGTTTGATTACATTTCAAATGAACAGACGAATGGTCGTCATTTTTGATTATATATTACACTGTAAATATCAATAACACGTGACCGTGGTATAAACGCGACAATCCACAGCTAGCCGTGCGCGTCGGGTGCATTAAAACCTTGAACGCACGGTTAGCTGTGGATTATCGCTTATAAAGCACGTCAGATATAACGCATGCGGACTGTACAGAGTTTCGGTTTTACTATTGTTGTGTGACAATAGTAGATCAAGGTAACCGCCATGTTAACAACAGTGTCCAGCTTTCAGACCTTTGGGTGTGTCGGTGGTCACGGCTCGGCTCGGGTCTCTCTCTCCCGGGACACACAGGTCTGATCCGTCCGGAAAGCGGCTGCAGTTGAACATCTCCGGCCACGGGAAGCCGAACGCGCTCATGACGGGCAGACACGCGTCCCGCACGGCCTCGCACAGACTCCGACACGGGCGCACCGGTGCCGCGAGCTCCGGTAAACACACGGGCGCGAAGAGCGCGCACAGGAACCTGCGAGCGTCCGGGTGACAGTGTTTCCCGAGCAGCGGCGTCCACGCGGCGGACTGTTGTTGCGCTTCTCTCGGGCTCTCGTGGCCCAGCAGGTTCGGCAGCCGCATCTCCCGGTAACCGATACCGGAGCACAAGTGCATCGTGTTGGGCACCGGTTTACATACGGAGCGCGCGGGGGTGGAGACCAGAGCATCACCTTCATCAGCTCTGGACCGACACACAACAGACCACATCAACACACAAACACACAGAGAATACACAACATACACCATCCTGAAGACACGCGTGTTCTGAGTGTGTGTGTGTGTGTGTGTGTGTGTGTGTGTGTGAGGGGGGAGTCTCGTTTACATCCTGTCTGTCTGTGAATGAAATGCAGGAGTTTTATTGGCGGCAGTAAAGCGGCTCTGAGGCGTCGCAGTGTGTGCTTGAAGGTTCCTGACCTCTACAAAGGGGTTTTATTGCTTTATTCACACTTTTATAATGAATAAAATAAAGCGAGTATCGTTGAAACAAGTGTAATGAATTCACACCTGTGGCTCTTCTTGTCCTCAAAGTATCGCGAGAGCGAACGAAGGCTCCGCCCCTTAATTATTACAGTTTTGCTCAATTGTTTACACACATTTTCTGAAAGCCTCATATTCTCAGAACTCTACACACAAATCAAAAAACACAAACACAATGGGCAAAACCCCTCAATTCTCCTGCAAAATTAAACTTCACATTCAAAACAATGTTCTTTCTTCTCAAAATGATATTTTGTTTTCAAATTTTACATTCACATTTATTCATTTGTCAGACGCTTTTATCCAAAATGACTTAGGCCTACAAGTAGTTTTTTACAGTGTCACATTACTGCAGAGCAATCAGGGGTAAGGTGTCTTGCTCAAGGGCACTTCAGTCATGACCTGCTGGCACTGAGATTAGAACCTTCTGATCACAAACCCAACGCTCTAACCACTAGGCCACAGCTGACTCACAAATGACTCACAAAACACTTCTCCATTCATCATAATGACTTTGGTCTTTATTTAAAATGCTAAATATTTGTAGTATATATATATATATACTACAAGCACAATTCCTGCTTTACACTCACATTGCAGATCTAAAACACACTGTTTTCAAAACACTACACACAATTCTCTGCATTTGGCACAATGTTCGGGCAGAAAAATCTCTTGTTTTCACAAGGAACACACTGCCATTCAAATATGAACACTCACTCATCACATGTGTAAACACCTGTCACAAACGCCTATACACCTTCTCCAAGCTATAGAAGACACATGTGGAGATATAACAGCTGATGCTTTTCATGACTGGACTGAGAAACATTGCTTGTGATGTGGATGAGGTGCTGTGGTCAGACCCAAACCCAAGAGAAGATGCAGCATAGTTTTTTACTGTAACTGTATACAGTCAATTCTTCTGTTGTTTTGTATGTACACCACTGTATGTGCAACTTTGCGTTGGTTGGGATGTACACTGTACATTGGTTCTTCCCGCGTTGTCTTGCTTATGAGGATATTGCTTGTGATGTTGATGAAATTCTCTGGCCAGATCCAGCTAGGCGAAGAGATAATGTATAGTATGTTTATTGTAGTATTTTCTGTACAATATTGTCAATTTGTTGAGATTATTTTTTGTTTGTTGTTATTTACTGTAATTGTTACCTGTACTGGAGACAGTATTTTACGTTGTCTGTTGTTTGCTGAGCTAACAGTGTTATGCACACTACTGTAGTAACATGACAACTGGGACATGTTTTCTTGTGATTCTCCGTGTTGACTGATTTGGGTATATGGAGGGAAATAAATGATATTTTCCTCAGTCTGTAGCATTGGTCTTGTGTAGTCTTTGGTGAATTATTGTATAGTTGCACTTTTGTGTACTTCATTTACAGTACTCTGATCCCTGAGAATTAGACTTGCTAAAAGTGTTTTAGGTTAGCAACAGCAGTGTGTAAATGGTTCAAAAAGATTACAGTCATATGAACTGTGTGTGTTTCGTATGGTAACAAAATATTGTTTTTAAAAAGTTGTGGATAGTTTTGAAAAATGCGTTCCATTTTGCAAATGATCTGAAGTGTTGTGCTACTTTGGTGTAGTGTTGTATTAATTGTGTGTTTTCAAAATTGTGCTTAAGCAATCGTAAAAAACTGTAATTGTTTTGGCCAACGGCTCGTTTGAGAGACTATTGCCAAGGGTTCAAAGAGACCATCAGAGATGTTTCTGAAGCAGATCATCATCAGGAGTTTTTAGAAATGGACACTGAAGACCTGAGAGTGAATCTATCACACCACGACAACATCCAAAAGCGGTCATGACCAGACGCCAAACTGCAAGAAATAAAGAGGTTTAACACATTTGCCTTTTCAACTCATTTGTGATTGTAAAGAAAGAAGAAAATGATGGAAGAGGTCCTGTTTCTACTGGTGAATCTGATCATGAGTCATTAAGGTGGTTTAGGGAAACACTGACTCTCCTCGTGAACTCATCAGATAACACATGCGCACATCTCTGGATGTCTCTAGATGGTTTCAGGGTTCAAGGGCAGCTGCTCTGGCGCCTCCTGGGCTCTCATGAAAACAGCAGTTTACCCAATTATGAGACGTTAAAGTGAGACTGACAGTCTTTAAGCATTGTCTTTTCCAGCTTCTTCTCTGTGGGGTGTTTGAGAAGCTGCTGTACATATCTGGCTCTCTTCTCAGTTATTATGGCTACAAATGAACTTTATCTCCATCATAAGAGTCTCCAGAAACATCTGTGGCTTGATCAGATGAACCTACGAGAAGACGAGATGAAGCCTCAGGTGATCTGAATCACACCTCAATCTCTATTTATCACGCCGGACAGATTGATGAAGAACTGTAAACAACTCTTTATTTTCTTTTGCATTTAAAATGTGTGAATTTTTTAACAACAAATACAAATATGTAGTAAAACCCAAACCAAATATTGGAATCGGAATCGACTTGAAAAAAAGTCTGAATCGAAAGCCCTTGTTTTTTTGTTTTTTTATTCATGCATTCATTTTTAAGCATTATACTTATAATTAGCCACAATAAAATAAAGTAACAAAAATAGCAATCGACACAAGAGTTGTTCCTGAACTTCAAGATCGTGTTGATCACAGTTCTGCTCATGTGGCTTCTGGTCAAACAATATCAGGACTCATGAAGAGCTTCTGTTTCACTGTGAACATCATGTGATGCTGAACGACAGACGATGTGAGATAACCTTGATGATGTTTCTGCAGAAGATCAGAGCAGAACCCAAAGGGATGTCTGCTGACATTCTGCCCTACGGATTTAAACAGTGTTTAATCATTTATTATATTGCTATAAAAGTTGAATATATAAATATTTTATTATATATTACTTTTTCATTTTAGTGCGTCAACTTCACCTTATTTCAGTTTATTGCAAACATTTCTCATATTTGTTTGCGTTTTCCTCCAATAATATTGAGTCCTAAACTTGATTTGAATGAACGGAGGTGTTTTACTGGTTTATTTAACAGCGATCACAGCAGAAGTTCAGAGATTCTAAACAGCAGTAACTGAGCATCAAGCTGACAACATTGAAACATGTTTTGTGGATCCATACGGTTCAGTTCAGTGTGTTTTCCAAGGGTCTCTGTACGTGTTAAAGCTCAACACCTGACAGTGAAACTCTGTGAGAGCGCGTGGCATTGGTGCCACCTCCTGCCATTCTGAGCGCCCGCTGTCATACACCTGCACCTCATCTGTGATCTCATCAGGAGAATAATCTCCACCCAAAATATAGATCTTATCCCGTACCCCGATGGCACCGGCGTTAAAACCCGCACACTCGAACGAGCCCTCGCCCTTCCACAAGCACGTGTCTGGACAGAAACTCAACACTTTATATGTGGACAGATCACACAGATATAAAGTCTCGCTGATGGAAACGGCCTTTGCCAGTGTGGCGTGACCAAACTCTGCCACAAGCTGACACCACTGATCCGTCACCGCATCGTAGCGGAAAAAACAGTCCAGAGACGGATTAAAGGCCTCTGTAATCTCCACCTCAGAGCCGAGGGCGTATATGATGTTCCCGCAAGTGCTCACCTCAGGAAAGTAGATTCCTTTGGGTAAAGGACTGACGCTCTTCCACTCACGTCTCAGAGGATCGAGGTACTCCACGTCCCGTAGACTACAAAGGCCACTGGGGCCACAAGTTTTCCCACCGATGACGTAGATGCCACGCAGAGCGCTGATGGATGCGTGCATAGTTCGAGAGTGTCTCATGGGAGGGGCCGGCGTGACGGTGCTCGACACGGGACAGTAGCACCAGACTTCATCCGTAGCGTCGTGATGAGGCTCAGCGATGTGCAGACGAACGGTACGACGACAGCTACCACGACATCCTCCACTTATGAAGAGCTTCTCTGCAAAACTGCTGAGGGCTGATCCAGCCAGATCCGAGAGGCACGCAACGTTCTGTGCCAGTTCCATCCAGCGGTCCGCGCTGATGTCATAGCAAAAAGCATGACGCCTCTCTCCGCTCTCCTCTGTTTTATGGACGTAAATGTAGCTGGATGTGGTGGAAGGACGAGCATCTGGAAACAACCCGCTGAACTCTTGAACGCGTCCCACTGCATCTCTCACTGGACAACGGCAGCGTTCATCACTGGACAACAGCACCTCCGAGCGAGCGGCGTGCTCCAGGACAGCGTGAGGGAGATGATGTAGACGGACCTGTGACAAGAGCTCTGGCAGCAGACTCTTACGCGTCTGCAGGTCGTGTTGAGTCCACCGCAGGAGAGCGTGCAGCACGCTTTCCTCATCTGGAACATTGAGGCCGTCAGAGGACAGGCAACGTCCCAGGACCCGCGCTGGCATCTCCAGGAAGTCCGCTCGGGAGGATAGCCTGTGAAAGTTCCGCGTGACAAACTCTGCCGCGCAGTGCAGGAGGCGTGGCGATCCGTAACCCTCGGCGAGCGCTAACAGCTGCAGACAGTTGGAGAGGTCGAGGCTTTGGATCAAGAAGTCGCTGCAGGCGCGTGAGAGGAAACCCACCTCAAAAATCAAAGAGATCTCTGCGAATCAACTTGAATACAATGCTGTTATATAACGTCTGTTGAAATCATCCTGTGACTCACCTGCAGGAAGGAGGCCAGCTGAAACATCACGTCCACATTATCTTCTCTGATTTCTATCTCACCGGAGTACGCATAGTCCACGAATGTGTGAACGGCAGATGCCGGGAGGTCACTGAGGGTCACTGAGCCATCATCCCGTTCTCTCATGTCAAGCTGAAACATTGCCCTGTACACACACACAAATTCAAATCATTTTAATACCAAATGGAATAAGTAAGCGATAATATACACACCTCCAGCCAATCAGAATGGAGTATTCAAACAGACCATGGTCTAAATAAATGCATTCAATGCACCAGTTGAATGTCATAATGTTTGCGTGTCACCTAAAGAAGTCGCTGCACGCGGCGAGGACACAGCGATGACACGGGATCGTCTCGCCCTGCACACGAATGCTGAAGTCAAACAGCATGTTTTGCTCTCTGAAGGTTTGGAGAACAGAGATGAGCTGCTGCCCGTGAGTGTCAGACACCAGAGACAGAGACCGGCCCTCCATCATCAGCACCACACCTGCTGAAAACAAGTGTTCAAGCCTTCATCTGCATCACTCCACTACACTTCAGTCTGATTCATATTCGTTAGGATTCATTTATACTAGAGGAACAGTAACAGATCGGACCTGAGACATCAGACAGACATTCAAACGCTGTTTGCGTTGCTCACGTCAATCAAATCACACGCAGATTTTGACTGACACATCCTTTACAATAACGAGTGTGAACCTCGACATTCGCATTTGATGCGCGAGAGATAAAACACTCACGCGCTTCAGCACCTGGACAGCGCTCCTCTTCGCTGCACGTGCGCGCCGCCTGGAACGCGTCATGACGTCACGGCTTAAAGGAGCCGCATTTAAAAGGTTCCTGATCAACGACACACCGAATATATTCTGAATATATTCTTTCTCGTTGTGTCCACAGGAAACGTTTTGGGGTTTGAAATGTTTCATTTTAAAATTCGATTTGATTTTAAAGGGGTCATATGACGCGGATATTACCGTTTGTTTTAGATGTAATGTAATGTGTAAACACGATTTAAGGTTTGAAAACGCTGTATTGTCCACATACTGTGCATGTTTTGTATCTCCTCTTTGCTCCGCCTCTCTGAAACACAAAGCTCATGGCTCTGAACAGCGAGGTGTGCTATGATTGGCCAGTTCACCAGTGCGTAGTGATTGGTTGAATACTGCAACGGAAATGTAACGGCTCATACCATATTTGGAACATCTGGTTCTTCTTTAAATGTACTGACAGGTACGCCCACCTTACTTGTGTTTAAATGTGGGCGGACTTAGTCAAATCATACCACGAACTGATGTAGATTTGTGGGGGTGTGGCTACACGAGGCGTTTTCGGGCAGGTCTGGGTGAGCATTCGCTTTTAGATAGAATGTTCTGATAATTTCATTTTTGGCATTTTACGTGTCTAATACATGCATGAGCAACTTATAAAACACCAAAGACACAGATAAACACGTATTCGCGCCATAAGATCCTTAAAAGGTTTAGATTACTGCAATACAACATACTGAGAGTAGATGCGCACAGTTTTAATCCTAACAAAAACACAAAATATCCAGATGACAATGAAGTCACATAAGTCTGATGAGTGATTTTGATGATGAACAAGAAAGTCATGACTCTGTGTCTCTTTTATTAAAATGACTTTATTGCAAATTTCAATGAAGGGGAAAATCTGGAAACGTGTGCATGTGTGTTACTGTGATGTCGCCATGATGCTGGATACACCTGTCAACACAAGAGAACATCATCCAATATTTCAACAGCACTAAAGACAAACGTGAGGCGTCAGACATTCACAGACAGAGACTCACTCTCAAAGTCGATTTTCTCCACTATGTTCTTGGGTTTGACACTTTCCTCCTGGTTATGAATGAATATCTGTCCGTCCTCATTCTCCGTCCAGCCGTATTTATTCATCCAAACCTTCACCTGCGTGTCTGTGAAGAGAATCACATTCTCACTACTGTATTCACACAATCAAGAGTGATCTGGTGTGCAGACTCTCACCCAGAGGATCTCCCAACATCTCAGCCAGAAGTCGGTACTCAATGTTCTGATATGTGATTCCCACCACGTGACAGATGACTAAAAACAGACAGAGCAAACATGTCCAAATATATCACAATTCCAAAATAAACACATACTGTATGCTGATGTCAAAATTAACAATTTTGGTTCACTAACTTGCTTGCCATCTAAGAACAGCCCAAGTCAACAGAAGACACCCCATAACTCTGGGTTCATTCTAAGTCTACAGTACATTTAACAACTCTTAATTTCTGTAAAACAAGACTATTTTTTCATGCATATGTAAGAGCCAAAGCGCTCAGTAAAAATGATGGTTTGATGATCCAATATCACTCACACTTTCGCACAGATTCTTCAAATCCTGTGATTCCATCAATCAGATCTCTGTTCTCCTCCAGACTGGCCTGAAAAACCCCACATACAGTGTAAACTTCATCTCAAATATATACCTAGAAGCTGCGAGTGCATGTCTGTGTGTGTAAGTTTACCCAGAAGCTCTGGAAGTGACACGTCTCCAGCAGGTTACCGAGATATAGGATCTGTCTTATCGGACGTTCCTCTTGCTGCGACACCGTAGTCAAGGAAACGGCAGGAATCTCATGACTGACAAACATCAATTCTGACAACACGAAGGTAATACTTTCACAAATCAAGCCAAACATTACCAACAAGAGCTGTTTTCTGTGGTAACATGAATGTAAACAACATCTGAGATGAGGCTGTTGTCATCATTCTGAGCTGGAGGTCAAAAGTTCTCTAAAAGGATACGTGGGTCTGGTCTATCATACACTTGCACAGCGTGAAGTCTGTGTGAGGCAGGTTGGTCAGAGCCTTGAGCAGAATCTGTGCTGCCACTGTGGTCTGGAAGTATGGTGGATTAAACTGGTACCTGACAATACACACACACACAACAGGGTTAACAACACACAACACACAATAGCGGTTCATATCATTTTAGTTATTATTTTATGAATGGTTTATTTTACAGGGACAATGCAGAATAGCGGTACAGATGCTTTACATAGAGAGTTCTAGCCGGTGGCTAGTTTGCAGTCCCTGTTTAGGCTTTTTTAACCCTAACCCGAAATAAAATCAAAATAAACAAGTAAACTAGGCATACATTTTTAATGTTATTGGCGATAATAAAATTGAGGCGGATATAGCCGATAAATCATAAATAATTTCTTCAGCTACTCACAGTTATAATCCAGTACAGTTGTGTCTTTCTGTCGTGATCTTTCACTTACTGATATTAGCAAAACATTATTGATGTAGATTCAGTATGTAGATATTTATGAATGTGTACATTATAGGAACAAAAGAATATTGTGTGAATCAGACTGCTGTCTGAATGATTTCTGTCTTGAGACCTGTTAGACATTTTTCTGGGTTGCTCTGGAAGAACATCTATGATTTGTTTATTAAATAAAAAATAACAGAAATGTTTAAAGGTCAAATAATGTTTAACTGGTGTAAATTAGGCTTGGTTCATGATTTTCAGGGGATAAGAGAGATCTAACGGTTACCTTGTTTTCTGCAATCGGTGTTTTCATATAAAAGCAGTTGTCCACTTTTTGCCTTTTGTTTCAGTCTTAGGAAATGTTATATTAATATCTAGATTCTGTATCTGTCATCGGCCAAAATGGACATATCAGAGCCCTAAAGAAAACATCAAAACAATCTGACTGCCAATGTTCGCACACCTGCTTTTGTTTGAATCCTTTTTGTGACAGTTCTTAGAAAGCATTTTCAATTCAACTAGCACATATGTTTAAGCGGTTAACAGCTGCTATTCTACATCCATCTATACTGATATAACCCTAAAGATGCTGAAAGAGTCCACTCACTGAACAGCTAGTGAGATGTGATATATGAACACACGTGTGTAAAAGCACACTCACAGTTTGAGGACAGCCAGGTTAGCCTCCAGGTCATACGCGTTCTCTCGCGCTTGTGTGTCCACATATCGCTCCAGTGTGGCCAGATTCTCTGGATTATACCTGCAGATACAACACCACTCATTCATTTAAAGCTCTTAAAACGACACATAAACATGTGCTGTGATGACGACAGACCAGAATGAGTGTTTATGAATTCAGTGTGTTTGATTCATCATCTTTAACGAGAACTAACCTGTCGATTCCTCGCAGCAGTTTGCCCACGTTGGCTCTCATTTGCTCAAACGTCGTAGCCATGATTCTAGATCAGAGTTTATCTTATTTCTTTATTATTATTGTTGTTGTTTCGTCTTCATATATGTTTTAGTTTATTTTGCAGTCGCTTCGGTCTTCAGCAGCGCAACGGTAGCGCGTGCAAGCGGCGAAAGGGCTGACGTCGATGGTCACGTGACTCACGAGCGTACCGGGTTCTGTGAGCGCCACCGTGTGTGGGGGCGGAGTTATTAAAAGCGGATTTCGATTTTACGTCAAACAAATTCAAACTTTTAATGTTTCACTGTGACGGATTAAGAAATAGAACCCATGGAAATCAAACCAATCAAATAAATGCATTGCATTAAAGGGACAGTTCGACTGTTCTGTTAAACACAAATATTTGGAAGAATGTTAGCAATGTTCAGTTAAACAAACACCAGTTCTGGGGCTCATTTGACTAGCATTGAAGCTTTCCTACTATGGTAGTCTATGACGTACCGGAACTGAAAATGATTAACATTCTTCATCAGAACAAACTCATTTATTCAGGTATGAGATGATGACATGATGACAAAATTTCCATTTTGGGGCGAATTATACTTTTTAGTATGTAACAAATAAACAGATGCTTGCTTTATTGTATACGCCTAAAAATCGCTGTTTTAAGCATCTTTTCATTAAAAGAAACTAAAATCTCACAAAACAGTGTGCGACATCCATTTATTATGTTATAGGAGAAATTTCAAATTACAAAGATCATCTTATTTAAACACCTGAATGTTCTGTAATCAAACTCTTATTAAAGAATAATAGTCAAATATCAAGCAGGATTACACATCTGCCCAAGGAATCACATCAGCGTTAAGATGTGAACAGAAAAGACTTCTCGTCTTTATTTTTATCATGTACACAAAATTAAACTGAAGAACATCATCAAGTCAACAAATGTATTTATTTAAGCAGAAGACTTTCCTATCAAAAGACCCAACGAACAGGTGGATCATGTCATTCCCTGGAGAACAGAATCATGGGTAATATCCCTTTACACACATTTAATCTGAAATTTATCCTTTAGAAAACAAAAATAATTTTGAAATGTAAAAATTTCTTTATAGGAATCTCCACCTCTTTAATTTTTTCTTCAAAAATATGCTCTAGATCTATGAAACAAGCTTATATGAATGTATTTAAAAAAAGAAACAGACATTAATAATTAAAGTTATTCTTAAAATAGCAATAATACACATTTGCTGGAGAGATGCTCGGACTCTGACCGACAGCCCCAAACACAGACACACGTTCATCAGGGCGCCATTCATGTTCATGTGAGATCCTGGGATGGATCAGGGCTCTCCTAGCACCCTGCGCAAGTTTTTAACCTCTAAACGCAGACATCAGCCCTGACCTCTGACCCCGTCTGCAATCTGTTTCAATCGAGACACATGGGCAAAGAGTGTGTGTGTTTGAGGCTGATCCGAAACAGGCTGGTACATGCAAACAAGAAGTACCTTAATAGTCTGCTGCCAAAAAACAAAAACAACCACATACGTCAGACGCCACTACCATGACTAATGCGCTAAAACTACCAACGAACATTAAGAGAGAAAAAGAGAGACACAAAGAGTGGGAGAAAGAGACTGAAGTCTAAGCACGTTCTCCGCGGATGCGGCGTGCCAGCTGGATGTCTTTGGGCATGATGGTCACACGTTTGGCGTGGATAGCGCACAGGTTAGTGTCCTCAAACAGACCCACCAGGTACGCCTCACTGGCCTCCTGCAAACACACACACACGATCAATAACAAGACGCAGTGATCAGAGTGTATCACCATTATCCCCTCAGTGTGTGTGAACGGACCTGCAGTGCACCGATGGCAGCGCTCTGAAACCTCAGATCGGTTTTAAAGTCCTGGGCGATTTCACGGACCAGACGCTGGAACGGAAGCTTGCGAATCAACAGCTCAGTGGACTTCTGGTAGCGACGGATCTCACGCAGAGCAACAGTTCCGGGCCTAAACACACACAAAAGACAGTGAGATGAATTGCGAGTCAACATGAAGAAAAACAGAGTAATGCTTCATCATCACCTGTAGCGATGGGGCTTCTTGACTCCTCCAGTGGAGGGAGCGCTCTTACGGGCAGCTTTAGTCGCTAGCTGCTTACGAGGGGCTTTTCCTCCGGTGGATTTACGGGCGGTCTGCTTAGTACGGGCCATGCTGACACACTATCACCTAAACACACACACGTTACACACATGATACAGAGACACACAGTCATGATTACATATGAAAATATTTCCCAATTGAGCCGTGTTTAAAGCATAATCAACCACATAATGGACAATAATCACAGAGGTACTAACACCGTGATAAAAGGCAACACATGAAATAAAATTGAGCCCAGACAAAAATAAAATTCAAGAAAAAACAGTTCAGAAATGATATATTATTGTCATATACACTTTTTTTTTTATTTAGAACATGCAAATAACATTACAGAAAAAACAGGCCTCATGCACATAAACTCCAAAGATGATTAAAGAAAAAAAAGAATAAAGAAAAAAAAGAGACATTCACAAGACGCCAAATACAGATTCATAATATCTTACAATAGACATAGCTTTTGAGTTTTTAACAATTTTAAGAGACTTCATTAACAGAATGAGTTCGTTAGAGAAAACCTTGTATAAAGGAGGAGATTTTGACAATCTAGATTTATGAATAAAAAATTTGCCATTCAAGATGACAAAATTTACAAAGTTTTGAATGTTTTTATCATCATTCTCAAAATAGCAAATAATTTCTTTCACATTCAGTGATATCGTTAGATTAATTTTAACAGAAAAAGTAAAAAAACAATCTTTCCAAAATGACTTTACACTTAGGCAATCAGCAAACAAATGATTTAACGATTCCTCGCAGTTGTTACAAAAGGAACATTCTTTCCCAATATCCATAAAATTAGAAAGCCACATATCAGTTGGATACATTTTGTGTAAGATCTTCAGATGAATTTCTCTTACTTTATTAGAAATAAATTGTCATATACACAAGAGCACGAGCAGGCGGCGTGATTACATCAGAGATGATGTAATACAGAGGGTTCTCTGCGCGGGCCACGCCCCCTTAGCCGCCATCATGGCGCCCGTCTGACACGGACATGGAACTGAGCGCGAACACAAAGAAACTAACCATAAAACTTCGACATTTTCCCCACGACTGACTCGACTGTTCTTGAAAATGACACTCGGATTATACACACGACATCCCGCGGACTCAAGATCTCGTGTTTAAAGCAGGAATTGGGGCGTCTTCGTGGGTTTTCGTTGTTTGTGAATGATCGCTCTGTTTTGGAGTGATTCTGTAGCTCGCGCGACTGAACTGCTTCAGTATTTCACAGACGCAAACATAAAGGCGCTTAAATTCACGCGAATAACAACAAAACACGCGTGTCCCTGCTTATATGCCCACTAAGCAACACTTTTATATTCAATGTGATGTGAAAGGTCTTACCTGTGCGGAAATGCAGTTTCAAAAAGTGTTTTGATTTCAGCTACGCTGTTATTTACCGTCTCTCGCGCACAATGGGAGCGGAAATGCGCAAGGCAGCTGCTCCCATAATGCACCGCGGCGCATGGCGCGGGTATAAAATACAATATTAGTGATTCGCTACCGTTATAGACGTTTTAGAAACATATTCCACACATTATACGACAGAACAGTTATGGTATAGACAACAAGGTATTATGTTGTTACTCTCATAAATACTAAGGCACTGAATGCTTGTCGTATTTATTTATCATGGTCTTTGCATTTTACTCCAAATAATACCACCATACGATCAGCGGGAGTCTTGTAGAAGTAAACAAAAGCATCTATTATGAATTGTTCACTGCTCCTGGAAGCAGCCAGACTCTGGTGAAAATAGGACCATGGGTTTATTACAAGTAAACATCATTACATTTGTATTACCAGAGTTTTTCTACTGGTCACTGTTTTAAGATCGTAGTAAGTTTGTGCTAACTGTGATTTTGAAAACGTTCATAAAACAAATTATTACATTTACAACATGTAGTTTAATCATTTAAAAGCTACTGAAAACTCAAAGAAATTCTCATGTTCTTTTATAATGAATATGCATCTTTTCTTCAATATTAACAACCCAGGAAATGACAGTGTGTAGTTTAACACCTCTTTATTGTTCCTTATTTGTGTAGTACAGAGAAAACAATCACTTTGTGATAAAAACTATGATGAATGTAGAAAAATCCTGAGTGTCTGCCAAATTTTTCACAAATAGACTCATGACTATTATCAAATGGTACAAAACAGGTACAGTCTGTTGCTACATATGCTTAAGAACACAATTTATCCAAAGAACACAAATACAAAATCATGCCCTCCAAGCTATGTGTAAAGAACATTCAGAACCCAATCCCAGAACGCATCACTGAAATTATACACACATCTGCCAATCTGTGTATTAAAAAATAATGAAAAACCACACACACAAGACTCAATACAGATTCAAAACAAATGCGTGAAATATCCAGAGAGGAAAATGAGAAGGTTAGCACCTAAAATGATGGTGAACAGTCTTGACTTCTTTTTTCATGATTTAGATTTGAACGTGTCGAGACGTCACAGTGCGAGATCTGCATTAAGTGTTGAATCAGCACCTCCGGTCCTGTAGTTTAGTTTATTAGTATCCTGAGGGCAGACACATGTCCGAGAGTACAAAGGCAACACAAACACAAACACAGAAAGATCACTCACAATATCTGACACTCCAATAAAAAAATAACCAAATAAAGATGAAGAAAACGTGCAGACAAGAAGAAGAAGAGACTGAAGTCTAAGCACGTTCTCCACGGATGCGGCGTGCCAGCTGGATGTCTTTGGGCATGATGGTCACACGTTTGGCGTGGATAGCGCACAGGTTAGTGTCCTCAAACAGACCCACCAGGTACGCCTCACTGGCCTCCTGCAAAACACACACACACACGATCAATAACAAGACGCAGTGATCAGAGTGTATCACCATTATCCCCTCAGTGTGTGTGAACGGACCTGCAGTGCACCGATGGCAGCGCTCTGAAACCTCAGATCGGTTTTAAAGTCCTGGGCGATTTCACGGACCAGACGCTGGAACGGAAGCTTGCGAATCAACAGCTCAGTGGACTTCTGGTAGCGACGGATCTCACGCAGAGCAACAGTTCCGGGCCTAAACACACACAAAAGACAGTGAGATGAATTGCGAGTCAACATGAAGAAAAACAGAGTAATGCTTCATCATCACCTGTAGCGATGGGGCTTCTTGACTCCTCCAGTGGAGGGAGCGCTCTTACGGGCAGCTTTAGTCGCTAGCTGCTTACGAGGGGCTTTTCCTCCGGTGGATTTACGGGCGGTCTGCTTAGTACGGGCCATACTGACACACTATCACCTAAACACACACACACACGTTACACACATGATACAGAGAAACATGCACGTACTAAAAAGGTAGAGGGGTTATACAGTGATGTTTTAGATAATTATATTATTGTCCTTTGTTGTAAATGATAACCAACCATATTTACAGCCCGTGGTATTTCACAGGAAAATATACAACAAATAAGCGCCTGTCGTTTCATGGTACATTTTCTTGTAATATTAACTATATTCAAATAACAATCTGGATAGATCTGATTCTCACATATCAGGCAGTACAATCCTAAAATCAGAACAGCTCACTAGGTTTACACTGTTATCATTTTAAGCTTCGGGATATAATGTCAAATTCTCTCGTTTACGTGAATGACATTCAACAGAGTCGAGTCAAGACATGTCAATCATCATGTTCTCAGCCTATAAACGACAATAACACAAACGGGGCCGTAAGTTCAGTCAAGGTGGACCAATCGGCGCGCAGCCTGCAGCCTAGGCCCCGCCTCCAACCAGATGACATAATGGCTGCTGCTCGGAGATTTGAGAGAAGAGACAAAATATCATTTTAACGAGCGACGCGAAAACAACACGATTACAAACGTTATTCGAACTACAGGGGTCACATACAGCTGCACAACACATTAACGCTCCATTCTAGTGAGTGTTTGTGCACATTACTGAGGTTAAAACGATAAGAATGAGTTAAAATGATCGAAGAGAGAAGAGACTGAGCGCGACTGTTCGCCGTTTCAGCTCGAGACGCTTCTGCGAATCACTCATTTTACGACACGATGTTTGTAACATTCATGACAACAGTGAACACGATGATTTTACCGCGTGTAGGGTTAGACAGAACGCGTGAGAGAGGACGACTCACCTGTCGAGTGTTTACAGAGATTTGATTATTCTCTCCGCAGCGGCGGGTTTATTGAGCCTGAAGAGACTTTGTGGTGAAATGGCTGACAGTTTCCCGTCATGCACCGCGGCTCCTTCACATGAGTACGAGTCGCTTCCTGTTCAAGACGAATGTGTTTTATTAGGAATCAAAATGATCTTAATTGAGTTTTTTTAATGGATGTCGGTGAATCCGTTTTTAGCTTTTCACGAAATCATTTCTAAAATTAAAGCCCCAGTGAAATTCAATATGACGATGCTTATTTTTTTTCATATAATAGAACAAATAGTTTGGCAATGTGGGTCGTTCTCTTTTTAAATTCGTGTGCCCTCATTATCTTTAGTTACAATCTGAAAAAGCACTTCCACCCTTTAACGACAATCCATTTAGATTACGTATGTCGTCCGTTAACTCCTCCCCTTCAACTGTCAGCCTGCTGCCAGTCTATTACAAAATGCTATGGCTGTTTTTATACATCCAATGAAATCCCATTTCACTCGGAATGCGTCAAAATGCGGAAGTAAAAACGATTGTAACTTCCGGTTCGCTAGGACTTGAACATTAAACAGTGGCTGTTTTCTAGTTGAAATAGGATTTTTTTCATAACAGGGAAAAGATGATGTTGATACAAAAGGCAATTTTTGTGACAGTTTTTGATAACTTCATTTATTCTGGCACCGCCCATTCATGAGACCCTTTGGTGAAAATGTGATTTTATTGTTGAGAATATTGATGATTATTTTGTCTCTTGAAACAACACAAGAGCAAACATAGCCATGTTTATATGATCACATTGTTTAGTTTTATAATCATAAATATTCATAAATCAAGCTTCCTCTTGTGCGTCAGTCTTGCTTTAATTGTGTCATGACTTATATTTCATTTGAACAAGTATACACAAGCAAAGTTTAAGTGTTTTTTTAGTTCAAGTAGTAAGTATTCTGCTTTTAGTATACTTTGAATTGGGCCACTTTGTAGTTCAAATACTGAAAGTGTGTTTCATATCAAGTTTTCAGTACACGTAAGGAATCAGTTTGTATGGGACTCTTCTGCAGTATTCTCTCCAGGCACCTCCGTGTTTCTTCACACAAGATTCTTCAATCTCATTGGCTCGTTTTCTCAGTAAATTAAAACACTGTAATGCTGGCAGATACGGCAGAACGCTGCTGAATCCTGCAGGTCAAACACAAGAGCGCGTGACTCACTAAAGTGAGAAAACAACGACAATCACATGCTCTTATTCTATTCATCCGTACCACAGGGGAGACACCAGGCAAACATCATCACAATGTCTCCTAAGTAATTCGGGTGTCTGACCCAACCGAACCACCCGGACACCAGGAGACTCTGACCCGACGGACTTCTGATCGTCTCTAGAGCTTTAAAAGAAGACAAAAGTATCAACCGCTGCTACAACACGTGTGTGGGAAAAACATGCATGATGCCAGATTCAATATCAGTCAGCAGATCAACGGCTGAATGTGTTTACACAAAAACATCTGTGTTTAATACATGCGAGATTTATAAGAAAGAAAAGTGAGAAGATGTAATACACACAGGAGTAGCTGGAGTCATGTGGATTTCTGCGAAAACCGTCTTTCTGCTCATTGGACATATAGTAGATCAGGAACCCAATACCTGATCAAGAGAAGACAGGTGTTCAAACACAATCTTCCTGTCTGAGGATTCACATATCTGTATTCTCTACTGCGCCTCACTGATGAAGATGATTGTGTCACGCTTGTGTAGAGTATGTGTGTGTGTGTGTGTATCTCAAACATCAGGTCATGAAGATTCTTCTCACCGAACAGCAGACAGATGAACACAGCTGACAGGTGATGGATGTTATTGGGCTTTTGAAGAAGAAAGTAAACGGGTAAACTGGAGAAGAACGGGATCCAGATATACTCGCCCAAAATCATTATGAACCCGATCGGCTCCTCTGTAAACTCTTTAGTTGTTAATATAGTCGCCTGCAGAAACACACGAATGCAACTTCATTCACAGGCAGCAGATGTTCATTCAATTTCGTTCACTAGCGTTAGGATTCAATAACTGCGTTATGGATGACATTTTGCATTATGGACGTGACACAAAACACTCAAGGAATGGATTTGTTACCAGTATACTGAACCATTTGTTTCGATTTTGTTTATATAACTACACTTTACATTAAGGTTTCCTACATAGAGCGTTTATAAACGTGTTCATTAATGATTGATAAGTCCTTTTCAAATGCATTATAAAGCAGTTATAACTCCATAAACAAAAAGAGGGATTCTAACGAGATACCTGCCAAATAGTGAGCCATGTTAAACTCACATGTTATAAATGCTCAATAAATGTATTAAGCATATTCAGAGATTCATTATTATCTTGATGTTGTTTGCAATATAGGCTTTTAGATGGGAGATTCTAAAAAATGTTTGTGTTTGAAGTTGTGAATGAATACAGGCTTCCACCTTTCTTTAAAGTGCACTTTCATGGGATAAAGTAATATATTCTAAATATATCACTCACATCAGAGATGCAGCCTTGTGAGCAAGTATTATGTTTCTACACTAAATAATAAATAAATATTTTCAGTTTTTTATTAAATATTGGAAGTAATTGAATCATTAATAAAACATCATAAACAAACAAGTTTACGACTACCTTTGTGCATTTAGTATTAAAAAGTGATCAAGAGTTTGATGAATTTCTCTTGGTAAGCAAAAAAAACTGCGTTGGATAAGCATCATGATTTGAAGGCATTCTGTGGAGCACCATAAAACATTCAGAATCGGATCAAGTAAGCAACATGGTTTGAAAAGTGACATAATATATGAAATATACAATAATAAGAACCAACATAACAACCTTGAGTCTCCAGTCTAACAGCCTATTTTGTAAATAAATAATGAATCAATACATGTGAGTTAAACATGGCTCACTATTTGGCAGGTATTTCATTAGAATCCTTTTTTATTTACGCAGTTATGACTGCTTAATAATGCATTTGAAAATTACTTATTCATCATTAACGAACACATTTACAAATGCTTTATAAAGGGAACTTTAAAGTAAAGTGTTACCACTTAAATGTGATTTATTTTCTTTCGTGACACTCTTGTAATCTCTCTCTGACCTCATCGATGACGAAGTCCAGTATGTAAATGAGATGAAAGACAATGACAAGCAGCAGCGAGAGAGAGAGCGAGTCCTTCATCTCTAAAGCTGTCAGCAGATAGATCACATCCATCACGGCCTGCCGGACATGAACACATCATCATCATCATCATCATCATCATCGTGTGTATGTGCATGTTAAAGCACGCAGAGAAGAAGGGTTTACACAGACAGACTCACCCAACCGATGAATCCAATCCTGACCATAACAAACTGCTTGACGTCGATGTCGCCCACACAAGGGTCCATGATGTGACCCAGAATAAAACTCAACATGGGCATTCCTGTATTGAAGATAACATGAGTTCCATATGAACTCACTGACATAAAACATCTGATGTGGAGTGTAAAGGCACACACACACACAAACACACGCAGACCTACATACACAGAAACACACACACACACACACACACACACGCAGACCTACATACACAGAAACACACACACACACACACACGCAGATACATACCCACATACACACAGACACACACATTGACACACACACACACACACGCACACACACTTGGAACTACATACGCAGATACACACACACGTGTGCAGAGACACACACACACACAGATACATACCCACACACACGCAGAAACACACACACACACACTTAGACCTACATACACAGCTACACACACACGCGCAGACATAGACACAGACACAAACGCACACAATATAGAAGTGTGCATTGATGGAAAGAGGAAGGTTTGTACCTGTGTTGGTGTACTGTACATGTGTAGAGGTGGATGTTGTGAGTGGGTGCAGGAACAGTATCAGACTGATCAGCAGAGAGACAAAAACACCTGCGCTCACCAACGCAAACAACCGCTGGGTCACAGCACCGGCCCGTATAAACCCACAGAACCACAGACTCAAGACAAGACCCACGGTCAACACGAACGCATGGAGACCTAATGTTACCATCAAAACATTACTCACAGATCACACACAACACCTCCATCTGACGTCTAATCTCTTACCATTGAGTTTATATTTTAATCGCTTTCCATGAATGCTCCTCTTGCCCTCCGCTACCTGTATATGTGAAGAGAAATACATTCAGAGAAACACAATTCATGCATGTGAAAGCACAACATATACCAGTTTCATGCTCATCTAATCTATTTTATATAGTCATATAGTTGAGAAAAACACATTTATTCACTCTCATGTCACATCAAACCTGTGAGGGTTTCTTTCTTCTTCAGAACACATAATAAGATATTTTGAAGAGTGTTGATCATCAAACAACACCATTGACTTCCATTTACGAACACAAAACCACAGAGACATTTCTCAAAAGATCTTCTTTTAAACACAGAGAACGTTCTGGTCTCACCTGTCCTACAGGTAGATAATAGAGCGCCCCCTGCAGGACAGTGTAGAAGAGCACCAGGCACACAGCGGTCCAGTCCCAGATGGGGCTTTGAGCAGAACCCAGCAGAACCCACGGCTCAGACGACACACGACAGCAATCCAACAGAGTTACGAGAGACACTCCCAACAGAAAACACACCAGAACCAGATCTGTCATCATACACACAAACCAACACCTTCTGTGTCTGGATTCATCACGAAATAAATAACGTCTCCTCAACAGCTCACAGTATTGTACGGAGAGACAGACTCACGGATGTTGTTCCATTGACTCTGGACCTGCAGGACATTCTCGTGTCTCAGCTCACGGTTCCTGAGCTCCTGCAGAGATTCAGTTAGAAACACCATCTGCCATCAAATCTACTGTACACAGAAAACAAACTCACCTGAGACTCATGCTCGTGTGTGCTCATCGCGTCCTTTAAAAGAGAGAAGAGGATTTAAATCAACACTCTCACTACTCAGCAGGTTTATAATGCCCTGGATACAAAAAAGCCAGCAGAAGTTGATAAAATAGAGCCTTATTTTCTTTAAATATCGTCCGTTATTGCCTCTATTTGAAATGTAAGCCTAATTTCTAATACCATACCAAACCAGTGGAAATCAGCAATAGTTATTCCACTATTAAAAGTGGATGATCTTTACTTAATATCCTAATGGTTTTTAGCATTAAGGAAAATTTGGTAATTTTGACCCATAGGGTGTGATGTATTTTAGCTCATCAGAAAACATTTAACATGTTACTCAAAAGCAGAGGCACGGGAACATTTGTACACAGAAAAAAACACAAGTGTTAAAAAAGGTCAAATTAACACTCACAGTGTATATAAACCACAATAAAGTAGATACAATGGCAAATTTGGCTGTGTACAAATGTTCCAGTGCTACTGGTTTTGAGTATCATGTTAGATGTTTTCTGATGAGTCCAAATTACCAATTTTTCCTTAATGCCAAAAATCATGAGGATATTAAATAAAGATCATGTTCCATTAAGATATCTAGTAAATTATACCGTAAACTACTAAATTAAAGAAATATGTTATGCTAAGGACTTCATTTGGACAACGTTAAAGGTGATTTGCTCAATATCCAGATTTTCTTTACACCCTCAGATATTGTCCTATTCGAACAAAACCAGACATCACAGCTCAGATTATGTCAAAATCTCAATTTGGAAGATTGAGCCTTCAGACTGGTTTTGTCGTCCAGGGTCACATTTATAAGCAGAATATGAACCCTAAACATCGACATCATGACCTTGTGTACATAAAGAGAGAGAGACATCAAGTGACTGCATGTTTGAATATTGACAATATCTTTTGTAATCAATTGTAATTTCTTTATATTGTAATAGTTTTACTAGTGCAAACCGAATACAAGCGTCTGTACAGTGAAGAAAGGTAAAAGTCTTACCAGAGCGTCTAAGTGAAGAAGACAGAAGTGAAGATCTTCTTGAGGTGTTCTCCGAGAAGACGTTTATACTTCAGCTCTTACCTCACACAGATGATGTGTTGCGTGCAACGTGCAATAACCGACATGTGTGTGTTTAATACACCCCAGAGACAATATAACACAAATTACATAAAACTATTGAATAGAGATGAATTATAAAGTTAAAACACATTTCTGTTGCAGCCATTAACAAAACTAACTATATATGAAGACTTTATTTCCAAATAGAGATACATTTTCCAAAATGATATATTTTCGTTGTGCTTTACAATGAATATAAATCAAACTGCAGTTGGTTTGTTTTGATTTAAGCTGTAATAACTAAAACAATACAGCTAACTAACACAATAAAAACATGATTTTTAATAGATTGACGTTAACAGCACAACGTGTGTACAAAATGTTTAATTGCAATGGGTTTCCATTGTGGTTTGATCCGGTGTAGACAGGGCGACAGTTGATATAAACAGACAGCATACTGCAGGAGTATTTCATGTTTTAATAACAGTTTCTCATTTATAAACCGGTTATGGTGATCCTGTCGGCGTAAAATAAAAATTAAACACACATACACATACACACATAGTGGAAGTTAAATGAAAGCTTTAACCTTCTCCAACATCATCACGTGTATGAGACAGGAAGCTCCTGACAGGAAGTTGAATCATAGAGATACTTCAAGAGCTCTGTTTATGACACAGAGAGAAACGATCCTTCAGCACTGAATGTGTTAAAAACAACAACAAACAAGTTCCAAGTAAACAAATGTATGAAAAACTTTCAACGTCCACTTATTGGTCCACAGCATCTTAAGAGACTTAATACAACACAACCATAAAAAATATAAAACATCTGAAACAAACAAAACAATATACAAGTGATCATGACAAAAGACGTTCAAAGCAAAAGCAGATTAAAAAACTGTGTGTGCACAACAGGAATGACACAGATCTCAGATCAGTAGTTTGACTTTCTGAGTACAAACTCTGTATCACAGGTGTGAAGTTGTGAACAACAGGAGTGTTTATTAACATACAGAGTGCTTGAAGTGAATGATCTGTACATTACTGACCGTAACGTTTACACACGTGTTTCTCTTCATGTCAAACGGTAAACACCTTGATTTCGAAGACACTTTGTAGGCGTCACTGATTTGATATTAATTTACACAATATATGCACATGATCCTGTACAAAGATACTAATGCAGGTCTGTGCTAACAGCATCCATCAGCTTTGCATGATTAATATAAACGCTAACAGCATGAATATGTGATGAAACGTCCCGCTCAGCCGTAGCTCAGACCCCATCAAAGCGACCTGGAAATGTGCAAAATGTGGCGAGAGGTGACAGCGGGTGTACGGAGCAGTGCCTCCATGCTACAAGAGTTACCCGAAAACCCAAACACTAAACATTCAGCTGAAAGCAAAACACCTTCTTAGCCGCGCTGACTGCGCTACATCTTTCTGACTATATGTACAATAAAGAACTTCATATATTAACTCTTTCGATTACGCGTTGTCCTCTTCCGTCGCGGAGTAGTCAAAATATGTACAATGTGAATAGTCTCAACGATAGAATAAATAAATGCAGAAGAGCTATAAAGTTCCGCTTGCGGTGGTTTGACTCTGGCTGGGTTATACCACCGTCCCACTCGGCGAGTTTCCATTTTGAGCAGGCAACGGTTGAGACGGATGCTGAGAGAATAAAAAACAGAGGTTAAAACATCTGCTTCTGACGAATGTTTCATATAAAGAGCAGGTGTGCACAACATGAAGAGGTGACGACGGACTCACCGCTTTCCCGGGTCGTGCCCAGGTGCAGATGAGTCCCTCCTGACACGCGGTGATGATGCAGTCGTTCATGAAGACCAGAACGGTGAGACGCTCGTGAGCGATTTTCTTACACACCAGCGGCTCCAGCAGCGGCACCTCGTTCATGCGAGGACAAAGCGTGGTGCCCAGAACTTTGGCTCCGTCCAGTCGGTTGGCGCGCGGGGCCACGTTGATCTTATCGTTGCTTTTGCTAATGTTGCCCAGGCTGTGGTAGCGCTTGTGCTCCTTTTCCCCTCCCACCCCGGATTTGTCCGATTTGCGTTCCTGTAGGGACAGCGTGGCGAAGCGGCCGATGCTGAAGGGGGCACTGCCTACCGTGCCTCCGCCGCCACCACCTGTCCCCCCACCCTCCGTGGTGCCCTGGCTCTTGGACACGTTGGCGACGGCAGGGTGCGGGAGAGAGTTGGAGCGGGACAGCGAGCGAGGCAGCGGCAGGGGCAGCGTGGATGTCTGCAGGGGGTTGGAAGGATGATGGTGACCCTCGACTCCTCCTCCGGTGCTGCTGAGGGCCGCACCGCCGGTCGACGAGCCAAAGGTGTTGGTGAGGGCGCGGGAGAGCGGCAGACGGGGATAGAGGACGTCGTCCGTCAGGTCCCACAGACAGAACTGCGTGTCCTGGCCGACGGATCCAAAGCGGTACGACACAGACGAGGCGCCGCCTTTCGAGCTGTGACGTGAGAGGCGGGAGAGCGTGCTGCTGGTGCGAACGCGGCCGAAGTGCAGCGCCCCTTGCTGGAGGTCCTCCTCACTGCCACTGAGCTCCATCGACTCCTCGTCGTCCAGGTTGGTGGTGAAGGGGTCGAAAGCCACGACGTTCACCCAAGACTTGTGGCCGTGACCTCGCGCCACCACGCGGCTCTCTGCGAATGACCACACGGTGACCAGGTCGTCCTCTCCGCCGGTGGCCAGATACTTACCATCCGGGCTCCAAGAGACGCACAGCAGGCCCCCGAAGTAGCTCTTCATCACACCCTGCAACTCCATGGAGTCGAAGTGGAAGACGCGGAGGCAGCCGTCCTGACCGACACAGGCCACGTGCACGCCATCGGGAGAGAAGGAGAACTCGTTCAGGCCGCCCTCGCCGACCACCCAGCGCAGTAAAGGGTTACGGGGCGTCTTGGTTTTGCAGGCGTAGACGGTAAATCCCTCCCCCTGCCGCAGCAGACAGTACTGAGGGGCCGTGGTGCCGCACGGGTGCTCGACGTTGTAGAGGTAGAGGTGACCGCTGGCGTGAGACGCCAGGAACAGATTCTCGGATTTTGGAAGCCATTTCAGACACGTGACCTTCGATTTGTCTATCAACCTCTGCGAAAGAGAAAAGACAGGCGTTTACTTAATCTCTTCAGCTCTCATCGCTGACTGCAAAACAACATGCAAATGTTGGTCAAGTTCAAACGATTCAACTGTACAGTGCAAGAAACATTTTCCATTCGATTGACAAACTCAAACTGCCATGAGGAAATTACAAAGCGAAGGGTTTCTGTTGAAAAGAGGTTCCTCTTCTCCTTTAACTGAAGTATGAGGAGGAATGATGAACTCTGACGTCTCTTTTGCGTTTATGTCTGTAAAACTGAATGAATCTGAGCATCTGATCAGGATAATCTGCCCATAAAAGACACGATCGGCATCAGATGAAGTTTCCTTGTAAGAACATGAAGACAAGCAGTTACTGACAGTCCAACACAGTACAACAACTCACGTAACCACGGAAAGATTATACACTTCATTTAGTTTTTCACTGTAATCTACGTCTGTGCAATGTTAAAATAAGGGCTGTGCGATATTGAGGGAAAATGCGATACGTGATGATAGCATGTTAAATAATACGATATTTGATACAATATTTCATTTTCTAAAATCTATTTAAAATCTAATTAAAAGGTATTAAAGAAATTGCATAACCAACATATATTTCACATTATTCTAGGAAAAAGAAAACATCACTACAACTTCTGAGAGTGAACAGCCGTGTTTTACTGTTGCATTAAACAAATTTGACATTTCGTAAACAAACAAAAATAAATCAAACAAATTTCACTTTGCCGAGGCGGATTGTTGATGGACTCCACGTGCCAGATAGATACTATACTATCAGCATCCATATAAAACTTTAAATAAACATAACTTTTCCTAGAATGAAATAACTCATTTATCGCAAACCTCAGCGATATGCACATGTGTGATATTTCAGTAATTACACAGCCCTAGTAAACATATTGGTCATTATTATCTCACATTTGTCTTCAATATTGTGCAGCAATCGGGTGTTTCCAAATCTCTATACAGTTTTTGTTCTGATATACACAGAGAAGGATATTTGGAAGAATGTCAGTAACCAAACAGATCTCATCCGCAATCGACTGCCATAGTAGGGAAAATAAATACTATAGTGGTCAATGGGGGATGAGATCTGTTTGGATACTGAGCAAATATCTTCCTGTGTGTTTAGCAGAACAAAGACATTTCTGCAGGTTTGGTTCAATCTGAAGGCAGGAATTGATGAACTGTCCCTTTAAGGACAGAGAGAGATGACACACAGTGACCCTCCTCACCTCCTCGTTGAAGAGTTTGCTGGTCTCTTTCTTTATGGGGTCCAGATACTGCACCTGTCCGGCAGAGAAGCCCACGAGGAGCGCCACGCTGTCCGCTGTAGCAGAATACTGATTAAAATCATGACACGTAGGCTGAGTTCCTTTATAAATGCGCTTGTCTATAGGTTTACTGAGATCCACCGCCTGCACACAGACAGAAAACACACACATGCATTAACATGATTGTCACACACACACAGACGTCATATTTCAATACAGATCCCTTCTTAAAAAACAACATCACATGTCATCGGAGACATTTGACATAATGAACGTGATAACATTGTTCTAGTGGTTTTGAATGTTTTAATGTCATTCCGTGTCAAAATAAACCAAATTTTGAATATTTCGCCGGCTCGAATGTTTTTTTTCTTTTTTTGCAGAAGCAAGACCAACATCTGGAGTGATGTCAAAAAATTATAGTAATTAAGTCATCAATTAATTTGTAGACGGAGGTAAAAACGACAGCTTTTAATATAAACTATGAGGAGATATGAAATGACATGAGAAATACGCCAGCATCATCATTTTATTTTTACATGGAGATCCTGCATATCTGTTCATTTTAGCAATCCAAAATGCATATTATGCCAATGGGGACAGCTCAAATATGAAGAAAGGGCATTTGTTGTGTGCATGCCTGTAACTCCAGAACCGTTAGAGATACCTCAATGTCCTTTTAGATTCTTGCACTTGGTCATCTTGTCTTTAGGAACTATATTTGTAAAGCCCTATAAGGTTCAGACGTAGAGATATGAGGATCTATATGTGGCTTCATGGACCCATTTTCAAAATGTTGGACTTAAGTTTTTTTTAAAGAGGACTGTCTGAAGAACAAGTGATGTTGAAACTAGACATAGTCTTCTATCAAAACAACTGCATTACACGTAACCATTTCAGTGTCCAGGTACTGTTCAAAATGATCGGATTGAGGCACATTTAATAGTTTATATAAGATTGTATTTGTCTGGGAAAGTTGGATAAAGAGATGTTGTTATTGAGGACCCGAGCACCGATGATGTGAGGAATTGCTCAGTTTCTTTATCATCTTAATAAGGAATCACATTTTTGAGCAGATATTTGCTAACAGATTTACCGATCTCGGTGTAAAGAATACAATAATGATGCTTCTCGTGTCATTCTGTCCCCCCTCTAATATGACTACAAATTTAGTGAGAAAACTACAAAGGAAGTTTTCCTGTATCTCAGTGTAAACAGCACATGGCTGTGTGTTTGATCTCAGGGGATTACAGATACCTGTGTATAAATTTATAGAATAATGCAATGTAAGTCACTTTGGATAAAAGCATCTGCCAAATGCATAAATGTAAATGTAATTGGGTGGTATTTCGTATTTTGGCCAAGGTCAATTCAGGTCAAGTGTGACCTCTTGTGGTCATCCAGTAATGTCATCTGTTTAATTGATGTATAATCTGCCCATTACAAACCAGTAAACAGATCTCCAAACATCAGTTTTTGAAGCTAATCTTAAACAAAGACTGATGACACTGAACTCAACTCATCAGATCAGATCGCGGGTCCGAGTCAGTCCGAGATGCTCGAGCTCGGTTCTCACCTTCTTAATGTTCGTGTAGGTGTAGAAATAAAGTTCCCTGCCGATGTTGAAACACACGCGCTCCGAATCCTCGCTCGGGTCCTCCGGCTTCAGCTTGACCATCGACACCCGAACCGGAGGCAGGAAGCCGGGCGAGGAGTTGGCGGAGGACCCGGGCCCCTGCACCAGCCCCACGCCAGCACCGCCGCCCGGGATGGAGCCCGTGGTGACCCCGGGACCCACCGTGACGCCCGCCGAGGGTCCCCGCGGCAGCAGCCCGGCCCGCTGCTGTGAGTCTGAGAGGGTGAGCAGCTTGTAGAATCCCTCCCGAGTGCGGAACTGAGATTTAATCTCATTGATATCCTTCAATGCGCCTCCATCTCCGGCCATCTTTAGTCCAGACGCGCCGCACAGGAAGCAACGCGCGTCTGACCTGGAAATGCTGCGGGAAAACTACAAGCGCGATGGGAGCGGATGCCATCCCGACAGCTCGCGGCGATGACGTCACATCACCATCGTCGGTTCGCTCAAATGCATCTGTGATGACGTCACGTGAGTCCTGTTGAGTGTTTGTGTCTAGTCATCACAACAGTCTTAAACGTCATATCTGTTCTTCAGTATTCAGCACACATACATCTGGCTAACATCTATTGGACGTCTGCAAGACATCTCGGAGGCGTCTGAACTTACTGAAGGATGTGCTGTTACTCCAACAAATACAGTAAAAGATCTAGACGTTATATTAGACAGACACCTGTCATTTAGAAATCACATCTCAAATGTCACAAAAACAGCCTTTTTCCACCTAAGAAATGTTGCCAAGTTATGAAATATTCTGTGTGTTGCTGACGCGGAGAAGCTTATTCAGGCATTTATGACCTCAAGACTTGACTACTGTAATGCGCTACTTAGTGTTTGTCCTTCATCATCAATAAACAAACTACAGTTGGTTCAGAAAATACCATCACATAACCCCAATGTTATCAACCCTTCACTGGCTTCACATTAAGTATCGTATTGACTTTAAAGTTCTTTTAATCACTTATAAAGCCTTAAAGGGTTTAGCCCCTACCTACCTAACAGAGCTTCTATCACACTACAACCCATCACGCTCTCTAAGATCTCAAAACTCTTTTGATAACACCCAGAATAACTAAATCCACCAAAGGGGGTCGAGCTTTCTCATACGTACCACCTAAACTCTGGAATAACCTTCCTGATATTATTCCAGGATCAGACACACTCGCCCAATTTAAATCTAGATTAAAAACGCATCTTTTCAGCCAAGCATTCAATTAATGCAAAATATGATAAATAAACCACCAGGAGATGTTGACATTAGATATTATTTACTAGAATCATTTAACTTGTTATATAAACACATGCACTGAGCTGTGTTTTACCTTTTTGTGTTTTTCAGTTTCTTATTTTCCTCTGTAAAGCTGCTTTGGAACAATGCACATTGTAAAACGCGCTATATAAATAAAGTTGAATTGAATTGAATTGAACGTCTGCTAAAGATCTGGAAACATCTGCTGCGCAAAAACATCTGCTAAACATCTTAAAAAGAGCAGCTTTACATCCATTCTAAATCATAACCATCTTACAGACATCTTCTGGAGGTCTGACAGCAGACGCCTCCGAGACGTATTGCAGATGAGCAAACTGTCTTGCAGATGTAAATGCAGACATTAAATAGATGTTAGACATCAGGGTAGTTGAGTTATTATGGCTCAAAACAAACCAACTGCAGTTTGATTGATATTCATTGGATGCACATAGAATTTCTCTCATTTTTTAAACCAAACTCTCATGAAAAGTTAATGTTGTCATCTTGATGCAGGACTTCCTGAGGAAGTGATTCTATATCGTCGTAGGTTATTATTTCCAGTGTTGGGCAAGTTACTCAAAGTAATTAATTACTAGTTACTAATTGTTATGAACTGTGTAAGGAGAACCCAAGTGCAGGCAGCGAAACAGGGATGAAGGGGTTAACAAGACTTTAATAAATACAAAACACAAAACAAAGGCCCACAATGGGGTAAAAGAACATACGAGAACTGAAGGAGGACTTGACTAAAACAGACTAGAGCTAACACTCACAAAGACTAACTAATACACTCACAAAGACTAACTAATACACTCACAAAGACTAACTAATACACTCACAAAGACTAACTAATACACTCACAAAGACTAACTAATACACTCACAAAGACTAACTAATACACTCACAAAGACTAACTAATACACTCACAAAGACTAACTAATACACTCACAAAGACTAGACTTGACTTACTATACTAAAGCAGGTTTCATGTACAAGACAACAAGAACGGCATACAAGTACAACGAACGAGCACAAGACAATAGACAAGAGGGCATTAAATAGGGGAACAAACACAGGATAATTACTAAGGGGCAGGTGAAGGTAATGAAACACTAATGGGAAGGTTAACGAGACAAAAGGGCGGGAAACACTGACGAGACACGAGAAAGCACATGGCAGGTCAGAATCAAAACAAAGCCATGTCTTTCTCACACAAAACCTAAGGCTATGCCATGACTCCGCTGCAAGACCCAGAATAAACATGACATGATAGCGGAATCATGACAACTAATAACATATTCAATAGTGTCATTACATTACTGTACAATGACTCTCTCCTAAAGTATTTGATTACTGTTATTACTTATGACTTTCTATATCCTTCATCACCCTTGATAAGTGAAGTGATTCAAGGATACACATGAAACGGCTCTTTACATTCATTCAAATAAATCATGTAAACTAAATAAAGTAATATTATTAACTGACCAAATTATTATTGTGAGAATAATTTTTCAATTTTATTTTGCCCACATATATTACACAAAGTAATTAGTTTAATTACAGAACCAACTGTAATAAAATTACAGAAAATAGAAGAGTAATCCTAACTTTACTTTTTCAATGGAAAAGTCATTAAACTACAGTAACTAATAGCTTAGTAAGTAGTTTACATTTACAAGCAGACGCCTTTATCCAAAGGGACTTACAAGGAGTTCAGGGAGCAACAAGCGATATGTCATAAAAGAGGAATAATACATTAGGTGCTAAAACAAGTTACACCCAACACTGGTTATTTCTGATATGAAAAAGGAGAAAATGAATAGGAAATATTCTGCTGACCAAATAACACACTGTTTTGAGGGTCTAATGTGTATATGAAAACAGACTTGCGTTACTTTAAACAACACAACTTTATTATTGCACAAACACTTCTACACACACAAAAAGACTTCAGGTGTGTTTGACATTCTCAGCGGAGTTTGATGTGTCAGGATGAAGTGACCCGACAGAGAGACATTGCAGAAGCGTGCACACACACACACACACACACACTGTTGGACATGTTGTTTAATGTCAGTGGACGTCTGTGGGTCAGATGTTTCTAGAAGGAGACGTTTGTGCTTTTCTATTAATTCTTGAGTGAAATGTTGAAAGTAACTTTACACAGATGACACGCACACACACGGCATCAGAAGTGTGTGTTGTCACAGCTGGACAGATGTTTTATTTCACACTAGAGAAGGAAAGAAACATTCACAGGACACGCTCATCAACCGTCTCCATGACGTACAGATTACACAGTCCTGATTGGTCATCACACGCTCGCTTCTCCATGACAACAGACCTGCAGACAGGAATCAGACGTCTCATTTGACTGAAGTGATATCAGGGTTACACACGTGACATGTGCATTATTGTTTGTTTGTATATTTTGTGTGTGTGTGTGTGATGTGTGCACGTGCACCTGTCGTGTCCCAGCAGGCGGAAGGTGTTTTTGGGGTCCGTGATCTCCTGCAGTATGTCAGTGAATCCCGGTCCTCTCCTCTGCCAGCCGTGTTTCCAGAAGGCGATCAACGTGTCGTCATAATGCACTGATGACGTCAGAGATGACGTCAGTGATGATGTCACACTCTCATTTCTCACACTCATATGATCTGCGTCACTCACCCACAGCGTCGATGTCGATGTTAAAGGTGACGTCTGCAGGCTGCTGTTGGAAGTTCTTCACTGATCCGTCCAAACTGAGCATGTGAACCGAGTCTGTGAGAGAGAGAGACGCTGTGACATCACAGAAACAGACGTGAAATGTGACGCTGTGATGCTGAGCACTCACTGTCAATCAAAACCAGAAGTGTGTCGCTCTCCAGCGGATTCAACTGAACTCTCTCAGCGCTGCGGCTCTCTGACAAACACAAACACACGTTCATCCGCTGTGTGTGTGATATTGGGTGTGTGTGTGCGTGCGCTTGTGTGTGTGTAAGGTGTCTACCGAGTCCAGTATCAGCGAACCAGGATGTGTTTGAGTTGAGATCGATGGATCCCAGCAGAACAGGTTGTGTCGGAGCGGCTCCTCTGCTCGCTCGGATAAACACATGTGGATATTCCTGATCGGGTACCACCAGCATCTCAAACACACGCAGCGGCGACGGCAACGGGAAATCAAATTGCTGTGATGTCACAGTGTAGAGAGCACATACTGAATACATCATCAGACTCGCAGTTACTGAATAACTCATAACTCACAACAGTAAACGTATCATAATCACGATTTATAAACAATCATTAAACTCAACACAGGTAGAGAGATACAGTAAAGTAAACTGAGAGAACCTTTATGAGCATGAACTTGTGCATGGGCTCGTACCACTGAAGCAGAACCACACCAGACTCCAGCGCACAACACAGAAACACACAACCGTTGTGAGTGTTATGAGCTACACACACAGAGAGAGAGAGAGAGAGAGCACATCTGAGATCAGCTGACATGATTGTGTGATATGAAGTGCAGATGGTTTGATTTCATCATCTCACCCACTGAACAGCGTCTGCAACCTTTTGTGTCAGGAATCTTTGAGCTGATCACAAACTTCCTGTAGTGACAAAACACACACAACCATTACTCTGTGTGTGTGCAGTCGTGTGTATCTGCGTGCGTGCGTAAATGTATGTGCGTGCGTGCATATGTCTGAAAGTGTGTTCATGTGTGTGTTGTGTGTGCGTGCTTGTGTGTGATTAAAGGAAGCCCTTACCGTGGTAACAATCTGTGTGCTGGTAGGGCAACCAAGCGATGTTCTCTGCGTGACTGTTCATACAGTTCCTTCAGAGAGTGATAGTGAAGCTGAGATGATTTACCTGTCACACACACACACACACGTGAATGGTCCCGTTGTGCGGTACATTGGTCCAGTGTGTGTATTGTTGTGTATATTTCTCACCTGAGACCGACATTAAAACATTACCGATGGTGTAAATCCATGCACACTTGCCTGGAAAGAGCTGAGACAGAAACTCGGACGAATCAGATGAAAGTCAGAAGTGAATCTCCACAGGAGCGATGTCATGTGTGTGTTACTCTCTCACCTGTTCCATGGTGGTCTCAGAGCTGTTGAGGTTTAGTGTGTAGATTCCCTCATCTGCCCCCAAAATCAGATGATTCTCTAAACACACACACACGTGAGTAACAGCTCACCACTCCACACACACGAGAGGATATGACATCATCATCTGACCGATACCTCTGCTGATAGGATGTTCCCACGGAGTGGAGCAGTTGATCTTTAACGGACACCCGTGAAAAACCTTCCTGAAGACGATCTGTCAGAAACACATGATCAACACTCATGACACGCATCATTGAGAAGTGTTAACCGGAGTTACAGAATCACAACGTACCGGCCGTTTCCTGACCACTGGACTGGAACCCTCCACCGCATCCTAAACACACACAACAAACACCAGCTGTCAATCATCTTACAGCTGTGACATCACTTCCTCCGGTCATACGTGTGAGAGATGAAGACACACCTGAGGCACGTGTGGAGCTTGTCTGCGTCTTCTGTCCTTCTTGGGCGGCAGTTCAGGAGGCTGCTGGTCCGCTGGAGCGTCAGCGCCAAAACTGGAGAATGATGACGGGTCTGCAGCACACACACACACACACAAGTGTTGCAAGATCTGTTTGTTCTTGTAAACCGCGCATGTGTTTGTGTATCTTTCTCACCTGAGTTGACGTTGCGTACAGAGCGTGGTCTCGGGACGGGTCGAGTGTGTGTGTGTGTTCCACTGGAGGTCCTCAATAAAGGTGACGCGCCACAAACACCGAGATATTTTCTCTCCTCATCTTCTGCTGTCACAGTCTCCTCTGAACTTGTGCGAATCTTTGGCTTCACACACACACACATACAAACACACACGCACATGCATGGACACAAACGCACAAACACACACACACGTTTGTTTTAATAGCTATTGATTATAAGGACGATAATAAGGACACATTTATAGACACAGTACATCAATCATCGGGTAAAGAGGGTATTGATTTTATTTCAGTGTTTTTATGAATCACTTAAAGAGTTCAGACTCACTTTTGGAGGAAGAGGAGGAGGAACATCGCTGAACTGCAGTGTGTTGCTGAAAAACACACACACATCACAATCATTCTGTCATCATTGTGTGTGTGTGTGCGTGCGTGCGTGCCTGCGTGTGTGCGTGTTTACCTCATGAAGTGAGCCGCAGGTCTGTGAGTGGAGAAGAGAACGCTATTAAACATGAACACTTCACACATATTTTACAAGTATTTATCACACATATAAACTCTTACATTTCCACATCATCATAATCATCGTCATCATCCGTCTCCAAACTCTCACGTCTGTTAGAAACAAGAGTTTGTCTGAACACACACACAGCGTTTAAAGAACATTTGATGTATATTTGACATACAGCAGCATCTCTTACCTGATTGGCTCTTTATTGGCAGCAGTGTTTTGATCACATGGCCGTTCTAACTGCATGACATCATCACATGACATCACATGAGTGACACATTTACATTTATGCATTTGGCAGATGGTTCAGGGACTTACATTACATTATCCTATACATTTATACATCCCCTGAGATCCAACACACAACCTTGTGCTGTTAACACAATGCTCTTACCACTGAGATACAGGAACTGAGTTACAGCTACACGTGCACTCCTTTGAAATCTTTATATGAATCTGACTCTAATGACTATAACTCACATCTCCTCCATTAATCCCACATGCATTATATCGCTGCTGTCATTCTGAAACCGCATATCTCCATATTTTGAGTTTTTGCCATTAATTATTATTATTATTATTAGTCACTCTTTATGTTTGTGACTGGGTTTTGCAAACCCTATAAAAAGTATTAAAAAGTTCTTGTTAACTTTTGAACAATTTGAACATCTGCAGCTTTGTAAGGACAGAAACTATATTAAGCAAACACACGATGAAAATGAAAAACACTTTCACTCACCATTCTGTGTGAAGAGTCTCGCTTCCCGGCCACGGCTCTCTGTGTGTATATTTTTTCCACTGAAACACAGAACACACGCTTATAATAATATAAAACTCACACACATAAGCACACACAAACACACACTCTCAAACACACACACATGCACACACACTCGCACACTCTCTCAAACACACATGCACACACATACATACACAAACACACACTCTCAAACACATGCATGCACGCAAACGCACGCACGCACACACATGCACACACACGCACACACATGCACACACACACACACATACACACTCTCACAAACACACACACACATACATACACAAACACACACTCTCAAACACATGCATGCACACACACATGCACGCACACACATGCACACACACACATACATATTCGCACACACATCAGTGTCTTACAGCGGATGTCTGAGTTTGTTCTCTCGGCCTGGTTGTGTCGGTTCATTGAGTGAATTCTTCTGAGGGAACTTACAACAACCTGAAAGAGACACACATGACCTCAGTGTTCTCTTCTGTTTGTGTGTGTGTGTGTGTGTGTGTGTGTGTGAGTGAGTGAGTGAGTGTACCTCCCCATCATCTTCATCTGTGTGTAAACAGTCTTTGAGTTTCTCTGGATGTCTGAGTTTGTCCAGCAGCTCGATTGTTAAGTCCTGACTCAAACATGGCTGAGTCACATAAAAATGCTGAAACAAGACACAACACTCATGTCAATAAAACACACACACTCACACACTAAACGCACACTAATAGCAGCATACCGTCAGCATCTTTTTAGCACTGGGTCTCTTCTTTGGATTTCTGATTAGCATGGACTTGACAAAGTTGTAGAAAGTGCTGGACCTGTGATGAGATGAGCTGTGAGTGTGTCGCTGACTGCAGAACATCACACAACAGATAGAAGAACACACGTAGACACACACGTCTCACCATTTTGATTTGTCTTTGAGTTTGGGAGGCTGGTAGCCGCTCTTGGACATGAGGAACAGAACTCTGAGAGCAGAAGTAAGGGTCAGAACATGGTCACTGTGTGTGTGTGTGTGTTGTGTTGTTGTACCTGAGAGGATGAACATCAAACAGTGGTGGTTGTAGTTCAGCGAGCTCTATTGCTGTAATTCCCACGGACCAGATGTCACAGAGTTCATTATAACCTCCTTTAATCTCCACAGCCGCCACCTCCGGTGCCATCCTGTCTCAACAAAACCATCAGCTGTTTTCTCCATGTGGGAGGTCAAAGGTTATCAGCCTTCATAACTGTGTGTTTTCATTTCAGTTGACGCCAGTGAGCACAACTGCAGCTTCATGTGTAAAACTCTATCTACAGTCTGCATCACTACATCACCTGCAAAACTCATTCAGATCAACACAACTCTTAACACACAACGCACAACCCTCACTGAGATAACACACACTGTCACTCACAACACACTGAGAGGAAAAACACCAGAATCAAACACCAATACAGAAAATCCTCATGTAGCTCTACCTATAAATATATATATATATGTGTGTGTGTGTGTTCACTAACAAGTCTAAAACAAGACACCTGCTTAGCCTTTCAGCTGAAATTGCAACCAGCAGTGTTTGAAAGGCACAAGGCTGAAATCTATTCTGTTTTCTGCAGGTTGTGGTTAAAGTCGTGGGATAAGTGTGTAGAGTTTTGAAAACTGTGTTCAAGCAATGAAAAACGAACTAGAGTTTGGTCCACATGAACTGCTGCTGTGCAGACTGTAGTTAGAGTTTTACACATGTGACTCTAGTTGTGCTCACTGTCGTTTAGCAATCGAAAAAATGTTTCATCTCACCAGTATGGAGTGCCAATGAAGGACATGCGGCGGGCAAAAGTGGCTGTGATCTGTGCTGAGATACCAAAGTCCGCTGAAAACACACACAACGGACAATTAGAGAGAGAGAGACAGAGAGAGAGAGAGAGATAAAGAGAGAGTTTTGTGCTCTTCTATACAAACCCAGTTTGACTTCGCCTTGATCATTCAGGAGAATATTTGCACCCTGAAAATTAATTATAAATAAAAAATGTTGAAGAATAGTTGATGCTGACAGAAGAAAGATGAACATGAGTGTGTGTGTGTGTGTGTGTGTGTGAGGAGACGTCACCTTAATGTCCCTGTGGATCTTCTTCTGTTCATGTAAATAATCAAGACCCTGAGAGACACACACACATAAAATACATTATTGTAACATTAAAAAGTGTATGTGTGTGTGTGTGAGTGTCTGCCTGTGTGTATGTGTGTGTTCATCTGTGTGTGTCTGTCTGTGTTTGTGTGTGTGTGTGTGTGTGCTCATGTGTGTGTGTGTGTGTGTGGGTGTGTGCTCATGTGTGTGCGTGTGAGTGTGTGCTCATGTGTGTGTGTGTGTGTGTGTGTGTGTGTGTGCTCGTGTGTGTGTGTGTGTGTGTGTGTGCTCATGTGTGTGTGTGTGTGCTCATGTGTGTGTGTGTGTGTGTGTGTGTGTGCTCATGTGTGTGTGTGTGTGTGTGTGTGTGTGCTCTTGTGTGTGTGTGTGTGTGGGTGTGTGCTCATGTGTGTGCGTGTGCGTGTGAGTGTGTGCTCATGTGTGTGTGTGTGTGTGTGTGTGTGTGTGCTCGTGTGTGTGTGTGTGTGTGTGTGTGTGTGTGTGTGTGTGTGTGTGTGTGCTCATGTGTGTGTGTGTGTGTGTGTGTGTGTGTGTGTGTGTGTGTGTGTGTGTGTGTGTGTGCTCATGTGTGTGTGTGTGTGTGTGTGTGGGTGTGCTCATGTGTGTGTGTGTGCTAATGAGTGTGTGCTCACGTGTGTGTTTGCGCTCATGTGTGTGCTCATGTGTGAGTGTGTGTGTGTGCTCATGTGTGTGTGCTCACATGTGTGTGTGTGCTCGTGTGTGTGTGCTCGTGTATGTGTGTGTGTGCTCATGTGTGTGTGTGTGATCGTGTGTGTGTGTGTGTGTGTGCTCATGTGTGTGTGTGTGTGTGTGTGCTCATGTGTGTGTGTGTGTGTGTGTGTGTGTGCTCATGTGTGTGTGTGTGTGTGTGTGGGTGTGCTCATGTGTGTGTGTGTGTGCTAATGAGTGTGTGCTCACGTGTGTGTGTGCGCTCATGTGTGTGCTCATGTGTGAGTGTGTGTGTGTGCTCATGTGTGTGTGCTCACATGTGTGTGTGTGCTCGTGTGTGTGTGCTCGTGTATGTGTGTGTGTGTGTGCGTGTGTGTGATCATGTGTGTGCATCACCTGCAGCATCTCTCGACACACATAAGCTATCTGCTGTTCTGTGAGCGGTCCGGTCACTGAGTGAGACATTTAGAGAAATAAGTGTTTTAATAAATCTGATGACAACGCAAACAAAACCACACACACACTCGCACACATATATATTTTAAAAGCATTTGACATCATTAAAAGTGAACAAAATGAACCATTTATTACCGTGGTAAATGTCCTGAAAAGATCCTCCACCACAGTATTCCATACAGATCCACAGTTTATTAACCCTTCAGCACAACACACACACATAATTATCATTTCATTTGGGTGTTTGTTCATTTATTCATTCTATTTCCGGATACTTCTCTCACCTGATATAACTGCTATAATACGCCACAATGTTCCTGTGCTTACAACTGCGCACCATCACAATCTCCTGCTGGATGACGGAGAAATCATCCTCTATTACATACAAACAGAGAGACAGGGTGTTTATCAGACATTGTCTGTGTGTGGGTGCGTGTGTGTGTGTCTGTGTGTGTGTGTGGGTGCATGCATGCATGCGTGTGTTTGTGTGTGTGAGTGTGTGCGTGTGTGCGCGTGTGTGTTGTATATATTGTCAGTGGTAAATGGTCAAA
>NC_136782.1:22445437-22480437 GCF_947034865.1 Barbatula barbatula
GTGTGGGTGTGTGCTCATGTGTGTGCGTGTGCGTGTGAGTGTGTGGTCATGTGTGTGTGTGTGTGTGTGTGTGTGTGTGCTCGTGTGTGTGTGTGTGTGTGTGTGCTCATGTGTGTGTGTGTGTGTGCTCATGTGTGTGTGTGTGTGTGTGTGCTCATGTGTGTGTGTGTGTGTGTGTGTGTGTGTGTGCTCATGTGTGTGTGTGTGTGTGTGTGTGTGTGTGGGTGTGCTCATGTGTGTGTGTGTGCTAATGAGTGTGTGCTCACGTGTGTGTGTGCGCTCATGTGTGTGCTCATGTGTGAGTGTGTGTGTGTGTGTGTGTGTGTGTGTGTGCTCATGTGTGTGTGCTCACATGTGTGTGTGTGCTCGTGTGTGTGTGCTCGTGTATGTGTGTGTGTGTGTGCGTGTGTGTGATCATGTGTGTGCATCACCTGCAGCATCTCTCGACACACATAAGCTATCTGCTGTTCTGTGAGCGGTCCGGTCACTGAGTGAGACATTTAGAGAAATAAGTGTTTTAATAAATCTGATGACAACGCAAACAAAACCACACACACACTCGCACACATATATATTTTAAAAGCATTTGACATCATTAAAAGTGAACAAAATGAACCATTTATTACCGTGGTAAATGTCCTGAAAAGATCCTCCACCACAGTATTCCATACAGATCCACAGTTTATTAACCCTTCAGCACAACACACACACATAATTATCATTTCATTTGGGTGTTTGTTCATTTATTCATTCTATTTCCGGATACTTCTCTCACCTGATATAACTGCTATAATACGCCACAATGTTCCTGTGCTTACAACTGCGCACCATCACAATCTCCTGCTGGATGACGGAGAAATCATCCTCTATTACATACAAACAGAGAGACAGGGTGTTTATCAGACATTGTCTGTGTGTGGGTGCGTGTGTGTGTGTCTGTGTGTGTGTGTGGGTGCATGCATGCATGCGTGTGTTTGTGTGTGTGAGTGTGTGTGTGTGTGCGCGTGTGTGTTGTATATATTGTCAGTGGTAAATGGTCATAGCTCTCACCAGGCTCCAGTTTGATTATTTTAATGGCTGCCAGTTCTCCATTCTGTTTATTACGTGCCTGAAAACACACACACACACAAACACACAACAAATTAGATGTTTGACTTTAAGAGTGGAAACTTGCTGATGGAGTTGTGTTTCTGCGGGGGGTAAACCATGACCCATAAATGTGACATACAAACACACTCCCATACACACAAGTGACTTAGATCACACACACATTTTACTGATGATGTCACAAACGCCTTGAAATCTATATAATAAATGAAGGAACGTCACCAGTGAAGATTTCACTGAGCATGGATGAAGCAGGAAGAGTAACGGAACAGATTTACATTTAGACAGAGAGAGAGAGAGAGAGAAATAAACCTCAAAAGACAAAGGTTTTGAGGTATAGCAGTAAACCTCAAAAAGAACACAAATATCGGTTCGGTCTCGGCAACACCACGCGAGAACACACAATGCAATACACTTATCTTGGCCGGATCATCACCGCTTCAGGAAGTTTCGGCACGGCAGTAAATGAGCTCGACAAGCTATATATGCCATATAATATGGTATTAAGAAAAAATTCTAAAATATAGATTTTCCTTTTAAAATATGGTGTAAAATCTTTGACAGTATAATACAGCCCATAGCACTGTTTGGAAGTGAGGTCTGATCAGAGCTTCACTAGATGAGAGAAACATCCCACAGAAACCCTACACACAGAATTTAGCAAAATGATTTTAAAAGTACAACGGAAAACCCCCAATAATGCATATAGATCACAATTAGACCGATTCCCATTAGCCATTACAGTTTTTTACAGTCGCTAGGACACATTTCTCAATACTTAGGTCACTTTTGCAAAACTCTTCACACAGTGAGTACAACAGAAGTGTATGTGGGCTAAAATGAGGATCAATGATCGTTGCTTTGGCACAAAATGCCTTCAATGACTACATCTCTCAAACTTCATGAATTATTTTCTCACTCAGACACAACAACTGACAAAACTCTTTGTACGTACAGGCCAATTTTCACATGCTTACATACTGTTTTCAAAACTATTAAACTTATGTTCAAAGCAATAACATAATACAAAACTGAATAAGACATTTCTACAGTAATATTTGAATGAAATATATTTAAAATGCTATAAAAAGAATTGGACTATTGGACCAGCAACAGCTGATTCTCATTGTAGATGAACCTCTACACAGGTGTTACTCTTTCAATATCATTACAAAAGGAGAAACTGCTGAATAGTTTTGTATTGTGATGTAAACATGGACCGAGCCAGAAATAGAGAAGTGGCTGAAAGAGGAAGAAGATTGCAGGGATGGATCAGGCATGCCAGAAGATTCTTTTAGGTGTATTGCACTAGATGACAGAAGATGTGATGTGGATGAGAACCTCTGGCCAAATGGAGAAGACCGATTAGATTAGCATTACTGTACAACTGTATCTGTATCAGTGGATGGTGTGTTTACACATTCTTGTATTTTGGAATTACTCAAAAATAAAAATAAATAAACAACATAAAATATTGACGACTACAGCATCATGTCTGATTCATTCCAGTAACATATATTGCAGTAAATATAAACAGAGATGTGTCCTTGTTTGACACAAGAAAACATTGTATAATTCTGCATGTTGTTAGTGTTTTTTAGGTCATTGTTTCGTGGGTGACTGTCACGGCTCACGAGACAGACGCGGATCCAGGAGTACAAAAACGGGTAACTTTTAATAAATCAAACAGACAGGTACACGTAACGCAAGACAAGACATTCAATAACCGACAAGGGGACAAAGGAAACACAGGGTATAAATAATCCTTGGTAATGACAATGATGGCTGGCCGGTGCGGGGAAACGAGGTGATTACGGATGACGAACAGGTGAAGTCTATAGGGAAAACCGGCAGGGAAACGGACGGGAGTGTTACAGTGACAAAGTGTGTAACTAACACTGACCAGTCTCAGAACATCACCGCCTCAAACACCAAAAACTAATTATTAAACAAACTAAAACTACATATCTGGAGAAAGAGAGAGAGAGAGAGAGAGACAGAGAGAGAGAGAGAGAGAGAGAGAGAGAGAGACAGAGAGACAGAGAGAGAGACAGAGAGAGAGACAGACTGAAGTATAACTGTGTGTGTCTTTACTTCAGGATATGCTCATAATAAAACGGTGTATTTTTATCAAACTGCTAACATTTCCTCTAAACACACACACGGACTGAGAGAGACAGAGAGAGAGAGAGAGAGAGAGAGAGAGAGAGAGAGAGAGAGACAGAGAGAGAGACAGAGAGAGAGACAGAGAGAGAGAGAGAGAGAGAGAGAGAGAGACAGAGAGAGAGAGAGAGAGAGAGAGAGAGATAAGAATGATACTTTCACTTCTTCATTTATTGAAGAGCACCTGCTTGAACACTCAACCGGCTAAGACCCGCCCACTACACCGGAAGAGACGTTTGATTGGCATGTTTGTCTCACGATCCATTAAAGTGAATGGAGAGACTTTACTACGGTACGACTGTAGAGTAAAAGAGTGTAAAGAGTGTCTCCACTCACAGGCATCAACCAATCAGATCACATTGAGAAGATACCAATCCAGCTGTCAATCAATTTGATCTTTTCATCTGTTATAATCTAATCAACTGTTTGATTTTCAAAAGATTCCAACACTAGTTTATCTGGAAGAAACGTGTTTGTGTGTTTGTGTGTGTGTGCGTGCGTGTGTGTGTGTGCGGTGTTGGATGTAACTACTTACTAAGTTATTTGTTAGTAATTTAGTTGCGTTAGGGATCTCTGGAATTGTTTCTGTACTTTAATTGCAGTTACTTCTGATGTCTAACTTTAAAATCTGTGCTTTAATGTATAATTCTCACAATAATAATTTGGTCAGTTAATAATATTACTTTATTTAGTTTACATGATTTATTTGAATGAATGTAAAGAGCCGTTTCATGTGTATCCTTGAATCACTTCACTTATCAAGGTGTGTGTGTGCGTGTGCGTGTGCGTGCGTGTGTGCATGTTCATGCGTGCGTGTGTGTACGTGCGTGTGTGTGTGTGTGTGTGCATGTGTGTGTGAGTGTCTGTGTGCATGTTCATGCGTGCATGTGTGTACGTGCGTGTGTGTTTGTGTACGTGTGCATGTGCGTACGTGCATGTGTGTGTGAGTGTCTGTGTGCATGTTCATGCGTGCATGTGTGTACGTGCGTGTGTGTTTGTGTACGTGTGCATGTGCGTACGTGCATGTGTGTGTGAGTGTCTGTGTGCGTGTTCATGCGTGCATGTGTGTACGTGCGTGTGTGTTTGTGTACGTGTGCATGTGCGTACGTGCATGTGTGTGTGAGTGTCTGTGTGCATGTTCATGCGTGCATGTGTGTACGTGCGTGTGTGTTTGTGTACGTGTGCATGTGCGTACGTGCACATGTGTGTGAGTGTCTGTGTGCATGTTCATGCGTGTGTGTGTGTACGTGCCTGTGTGTTTGTGTACGTGTGCATGTGTGTACGTGCATGTGTGTGTGTGAGTGTCTGTGTGCATGTTCATGCGTGTGTGTGTGTACGTGCCTGTGTGTTTGTGTACGTGTGCATGTGCGTACGTGCACATGTGTGTGAGTGTCTGTGTGCATGTGCATGTTCATGCGTGCATGTGTGTACGTGCCTGTGTGTTTGTGTACGTGTGCATGTGCGTACGTGCATGTGTGTGTGAGTGTCTGTGTGCATGTGCATGTTCATGCGTGCATGTGTGTACGTGCGTGTGTGTTTGTGTACGTGTGCATGTGCGTACGTGCACATGTGTGTGAGTGTCTGTGTGCATGTGCATGTTCATGCGTGCATGTGTGTACGTGCCTGTGTGTTTGTGTACGTGTGCATGTGTATGTGTTTGTGAGTGCGTGCGTGCGTGTGTGTTCATGTTCATGCGTGCATGTGCGTACGTGTGTGTGTGTGTGTGTGTTTTTGTGCGTGCGTGTGTGCTGGTCTATCACAGTTTCTACAGAACAGTTTTAAACTGTTTGGTTTAGGGGTTACATGATACGATATACAATTTATATAATATAAAAAAATCATGATGACTATAGAAAGACCCCGCTGTGTATTAAACGTGCTTATTTGTAAAAACACTACACAAATGTAGTCAATAAAGTGATTTTTCAAAATAAAAGTACAGAAAGTTTTCTTTAAGGGTTATTGTGTGTAGAGATCAGCTTACAGTGTTCACAACTTACTGTGGATACAATTCTATCGAACGAGGTAATAAAGAGAAGTAACGTCTGTGTGTGTGTGTGTGTGGGGGGGGGGGGTCAAAACCGTCTGTTCCACAGGCCCATCATCATCCCACCACCTGACCTTTAACAGTGACTGTCTCACACACATCTCTTCTGAAAGAGCTGACAGTAGTGAACATCTCCAGGGTTCAGTCTATTATAGATAATTATAAGCACAGGCGGGTGATAACTTCAGTCTTTCACAACGTGATTTTGTTGTTTTGCTGTTGTTTGTACCTATCATTTGTTTACATTGTTTACATTGATTTGCTATCTACACTGTATGGCCTGTTCACATTTGACTTTCTTTTTGACAAGAATAAGTTGACAATGGCGCCTAAGAAAACTCTGAAAGAAAACTCTCACACAAATAGCAGCCAACAATGTGCTTTAAAGCCGCTAGAGAGTCTATTTAAATTATAAACAGAGATCGTCTTTGCAATAACCAATCACATATTTATAAACTATACTACTCATTTCTCGCTAGCTACAAATGCAATCAAAAGTTATTGAAATTGAAACAAAACAATGCTCCAAAGGGGCCGCCATTTTGTTTTTTTGGATCTTGAGCCTTCTCGACCAATCACGTTCCTGAGATGTTGTTATGGAAATGAAAGGTCTCTGTCGTTAGTTAGTTAGTTGTGAAAAGGTTCTGGGCATACGGTGTTTTATTTAACAAGACACATACTGTACATGCACACATAATGTAATCAAAATATAGTCCGATTACGTTACAAGAAATGTGTAATGGAAGGGATTATGTTACTGACCACAAATTGATTTTGAAACTGATTACAATTCCCAAGGAATCTAGAGAGCACACGCACACACGCACACGCACACGCGCGCACACACACACACACGCGCGCACACACACACACTCATCAAATCACAGTGACATCACAGCTGAGCTCACACTGACATCACAGCGACATCACAAATGACCCCCACTCTCACCTGCACATCACTGTATAGTGAACAGGAAGTCAAGTCACACATTTACAGTAAAGCCGACCTCCAGTGAAATATAATCTGCAGTATTACTGTGGTCATACATCCTCATGATTCCACTTCAGTTTTTATATAAAGTGTGAAATCATCCAACACAACAAACAAACAACAATCCAACAGAATTTCAGCTGAACAGAAGTGACTTACACTTTGCCATCAACCATCATTCTGACAACACCTTATACTTTCATTTCTTTTCATACTAACTGCTTTAAAAATACAAAGACAGAGAGAGCGAGAGAGAGAGAGAGAGAGAGAGAGAGAGAGGCTACCTTATGAACTTCTCCGTACGTGCCTCCACCAACTCGCAATAAAATCTCAAAGTCGTCATGTGGGTTTCGTGTGGAGATGTCCAGTGCATCCATCTTCACAAACACACTTTCTCAAACACTCATGTGTGTGTGTGTGTGTGTGTGTGTGTGTGTTTAATGCTGGAAGAAACACACACATTCACATGAGAGAGATATCAGAGAGAACTTCTTCCTCTCTCTCACCTTCTTTACATCTGCTCACTTTTATTTCCTGTTCTCTCTCTCTGTGTTTGTGTGTGTGTGTGTGTGTGTGTGTGTGTGTGTGTGTGTGTGTGTGTGTGGGTTGTGTGATCAGTTGTTCATCAGTGTTTGCAGTGCAGTACTTCCTGTAGCACACTGCAGCAGTATGAGGAAACTCCCTGACTGAGCATTTCATCATTTTACAGACCCCTGTCATCCCCACCCTCATCCCCTCATCCCCATCCTTATTATCACGCTGTGGCAACAACTTCACATTGAGGAGTTTGTGATATCTGTTAAGATTCGTTCAGGAATGTTTTTTATAGGGTGAGACAGACAGGCAAACAGACAGGTAGCCTACATATTTTTTATTAAATATTGTGAAAATAAAGGAAAACATACTTCGATATTCTTTCCATATATTCCAAATTTCAATCGTAGCTTTCCTGTATCTCAGTGTTAAGAGCATTGTGTTATCAGCTCAAGGTTGTGTGTTTGATCTCAGGGGATTGTAGATCCCTGTGTGTAAATGTAAAAAAAATAATGCAATGTAAGTCGCTTTGGATAAAAGCATCTGCCAAATGCATAAATGTAAATGTAAAGCCTAATGACCTGCAGTGGCACATCATTACCAGCAGCGGGCAGCAGAGATTCACACACACAGCTCACTACACACACACACACACACACACACACACACATGCGCACACGCACAGAGATAAAGAGGTTTCATGTGACATTCAGTGAGTCAGAACAACAACATTTACTTCTTTGTGTTTTTATTCATTATGTGCTCACTTGTCTTATAAATACAATAACACTGATAATATGTGATTTAACATACATGACAATATCAAAACAACAAACATACTGATGCATTTCATACTGTTACTCACAAAAACAATTCTATTCCACCCTCTCCACAAATCCGTAAAAAGAGGGCACAATCAACTCTTTTTCATATTCAGTTGTTTTACCTGTATTTTAAAATTAGCATTAAATTACATTTTAGCATTAACGGAAATGTCTGTAAAATAAAGGAACATGTACGGGTTATTTGTTTACAGTGCATCTTCTATTCTGATTTATGAAATACATATACAAACACAATACACTGATCTTGTTTTTAAGCTAGATCATTAATATTAATGTTAAGACAAAGTTAAGGTTTTATATTTTACAGACCGTTATTCAGATGTCATTGACATTAAATGACTAGTGCACCAAAAATGATATTTATGTCAGAATTGACTCATCTTGGGTCTATGTGTCTTTATTTCTTCATCTGAACACAAGTGAAGTAATAATCCTGATGTCATCATGAGGATTCATTTGTGTTTCATGTAGAACATCGCCGTGAAGAGCATCTCCACATCTCCTGAAACACAGAGATCAACATCTGAACAAACACATCTACAGGTTCTGAGACAGAATGATGTTCTATATACAATCAAATGATCCTGTTGAATTAAAGGACAGATGAGGAGGTGATGTCATCACTGAGAGAGAACTCACCATTGCACACATAGTGAGTTTGATATGTTTGGGTTTATCTCGGTCTGACTGCTATTGATTTCATCAAATAAACTTTTCTTTGTCACTATAAAAAAATAGTATAGTAGCATCTAAGAGAACAGACTGTGGAAAGGGTTCACTTAATATCTGTTAGAATTATCAGCACACTGATATATGTGTGTGAGAGAGACGTGTGTGTGTGTGAGACGTGTGTGTGTGTGAGACGTGTGTGTGTGTGTGAGACGTGTGTGTGTGTGTGTGTGTGTGTGAGACGTGTGTGTGTGTGAGAGAGACGTGTGTGTGAGACGTGTGTGTGTGTGAGAGACGTGTGTGTGTGTGTGTGTGTGTGTGAGACGTGTGTGTGTGTGAGAGAGACGTGTGTGTGTGTGAGACGTGTGTGTGTGTGAGAGAGACGTGTGTGTGTGTGAGACGTGTGTGTGTGTGAGAGACGTGTGTGTGTGTGTGTGTGAGACGTGTGTGTGTGTGAGACGTGTGTGTGTGTGAGACGTGTGTGTGTGTGAGAGAGACGTGTGTGTGTGTGAGACGTGTGTGTGTGTGAGACGTGTGTGTGTGTGTGTGAGACGTGTGTGTGTGTGAGACGTGTGTGTGTGTGTGTGAGAGAGACGTGTGTGTGTGTGAGACGTGTGTGTGTGTGAGACGTGTGTGTGTGTGTGTGTGAGACGTGTGTGTGTGTGTGAGAGAGACGTGTGTGTGTGTGAGAGACGTGTGTGTGTGTGTGTGTGTGTGTGAGACGTGTGTGTGTGTGAGAGAGACGTGTGTGTGTGTGAGACGTGTGTGTGTGTGAGAGAGACGTGTGTGTGTGTGAGACGTGTGTGTGTGTGAGAGACGTGTGTGTGTGTGTGTGTGTGAGACGTGTGTGTGTGTGAGAGAGACGTGTGTGTGTGTGAGACGTGTGTGTGTGTGAGAGAGACGCGTGTGTGTGTGAGACGTGTGTGTGTGTGAGACGTGTGTGTGTGTGTGTGAGACGTGTGTGTGTGTGAGACGTGTGTGTGTGTGTGTGAGAGAGACGTGTGTGTGTGTGAGACGTGTGTGTGTGTGAGACGTGTGTGTGTGTGTGTGTGAGACGTGTGTGTGTGTGTGAGAGAGACGTGTGTGTGTGTGAGACGTGTGTGTGTGTGAGAGAGACGTGTGTGTGTGTGAGACGTGTGTGTGTGTGAGACGTGTGTGTGTGTGAGACGTGTGTGTGTGTGTGTGTGTGTGTGTGAGACGTGTGTGTGTGTGTGTGTGTGTGTGTGTGTGTGAGACATGTGTGTGAGAGACGTGTTTTTGTGTGAGACGTGTGTGTGTGTGTGTGAGACATGTGTGTGAGAGACGTGTTTTTGTGTGAGAGAGACGTGTGTGTGTGTGAGACGTGTGTGTGTGTGTGAGACGTGTGTGTGTGTGTGTGTGTGTGTGAGACGTGTGTGTGTGTGAGACGTGTGTGTGTGTGTGTGAGACGTGTGTGTGTGTGAGAGAGACGTGTGTGTGTGTGAGACGTGTGTGTGAGACGTGTGTGTGAGACGTGTGTGTGTGAGACGTGTGTGTGTGTGAGACGTGTGTGTGTGTGTGTGAGAGACGTGTGTGTGTGTGTGAGAGAGACGTGTGTGTGTGTGAGACGTGTGTGTGTGTGAGAGAGACGTGTGTGTGTGTGAGACGTGTGTGTGTGTGTGTGAGACGTGTGTGTGTGTGTGTGAGACGTGTGTGTGTGTGTGTGAGACGTGTGTGTGTGTGAGACGTGTGTGTGTGTGAGACATGTGTGTGTGTGAGACGTGTGTGTGTGTGTGTGTGTGTGTGTGTGTGAGACGTGTGTGTGTGTGTGTGTGTGAGACATGTGTGTGAGAGACGTGTTTTTGTGTGACAGACGTGTGTGTTTGTGAGACGTGTGTGTGTGAGACATGTGTGTGAGAGACGTGTTTGTGTGTGAGAGAGACATGTGTGTGTGTGTGTGTGTGTGTCTCTGTGTGTGTGTGTGTGTGTGTGAGACGTGTGTGTTTGTGAGATGTGTGTGTGTGAGACGTGTGTGTGTGAGACATGTGTGTGAGAGACGTGTTTGTGTGTGAGAGACGTGTGTGTTTGTGAGATGTGTGTGTGTGAGACGTGTGTGTGTGAGAGACGTGTTTGTGTGTGAGAGAGACATGTGTGTGTGTGTGTCTGTGTCTGTTAGACCTTTATGTGTTTGTGAGATGTGTGTGTGTGTGTGTGTGAGACGTGTGTGTGTGAGACATGTGTGTGAGAGACGTGTGTGTGTGTGTGACGTGTGTGTGTGTGTGTGTGTGTGTGTGTGTGTGTGTGTGATGTGTGTGTGTGAGATGTGTGTGTGTGTGAGACGTGTGTGTGTGTGTGTGTGTGTGTGTGTGTGTGTGTGTGTGTGTGTGTGTGTGTGTGGGTGTGTGTGTGTGTGTGTGTGTGTGTGTGTGAGACGTGTGTGTGTGTGTATGTGTGTGTGAGACGTGTGTGTGTGTATGTGTGAGACGTGTGTGTGTGTTATTAAGGGTGACAGCAGTGTTTATTTAAGGGTTAATGCAGCAGTCCTGGAACCTGTTTTAGATACACTAATCTGGATTTACCATCACTGGTCGGTCCACACACACACACACCTGAAGATTAACCTCTGTCTCTCACTCTCTGGTCTGTCTGTGTATGCGTAGTTGACAAATATACTGTTCCGTACATGTGTCCTATTGGTATGACAAACATTTAGAAAACAAACTGTTAGTAATATACTTTATGTTTTAAAAATAATATTATATTTTTTATTATTAATACTTTTATTTATAATATAAAATAACAATGAAGACAAATCTCTCTTAATTATATTATGTTGGGGTGCCATCTTGACATCTGAGTTAGTTTTGTTTGTCCATGTGTGTGTCCGTGAAGATTAATGCTAAAGCTAAATAAATGTGTGTGTGTGCGTTTTGTGCAGTAACAGGCTGATAAGAATCTGAACTTCAGTATTTACTAATTAGAGACATTCCTCAGGATTATAATGCCAATTAAGACTCAGAGAACCATTGTGAGACTGTGTGTGTGTGTGTGTGTGTACGCGTGCATGCGCATGTAGTCATAAGTTCAATTCAGTGCAGCACCTTAGTCCACTAACAATAGAAAATGACAGAGCCTCTTTTTTAAATTCACCTCTTTTTAAATCTGTGTGTGTATGTGAATAAATACACAAAATAGATCATATAATAATTTCAGCAAAAATACATTTAAACTGTTTGGAGGCAAGTCTCTGACAAAAAATATGTTTATTCAAGTGCGATAAGTGTGCTATTAGTGTACTGATTTCAACCAAAAACAAGCAATATACTTTCAGCCTTTTTCACATTCTTCTTTACTTAAAAAGACACTTACAGTAAGTATACTTGAACTACTCAATGGTATACTTGTTTTCAATCCTTTACTTTAATGACGATAAACTTGAAAGTGTAATTCTAAGTATATACTTGACTTGTAGTTGTGTTTACCCCTTTTACCTGAATATGAACATGGTAGCATACATAAAGTGCAAAATTAATATATAAATCATAAACTATGAGTATGTAGAAACACTGCTGAACTAGTAATGTACTGCGATTAGTGAGCTTACAACAAAGACCTTTTGTCTACAAGTGCTACAAGTATTAAAACTAAAGTACGTTTATTTTTTCTAAAGGGACAGTATATAGAGAAATGTGATATTCAGATGTTGATTCATAAAACTTAGATTTAAGAACACAAGAATTGCACAAAAAACTAAACCATTCAATGCTCTAATGATAGTGTGTGTGTGTGTGTGTGTGTGTGTGTGTGTGTGTGTGTGTGTGTGTGTGTGTGTGTGTGTGTGTGTGTGTGTCTGTGTGTGTGTGTGTGTGTGTGTGTGTGTCATGGACGAAGATTAAGACTTCTGTTCCACTTGCATCATTATTGTTGTGTCCTCTCTCATCTCAAAGCCATCTGGATACAAACACACGCGTCCCGCTTATACCCCTGTACCACCAGCACCCCCACCCCCCGGACCCCCCATCCACCAGCAGCCACACACACACACATGTACCCAAGCACAAACACAATGTGCACTCATGCATGAAGGCTTAAACGGAAACACATGGCTTGATGGTGTGTGTGTGTTTGAGACGCGTGCCACAATTAACAGAATAGAACAGTCTGTTTAAATGACACACACATACACACAAGAATATTCAGACCTCTAGCATCTTTGCTGAAACTCACATATGCTTAATAAATCATTGTGTAATGAAGGCAGCTGATTGGTTGTATTAAATCACACAATATAAGAAAAGCACCTGTTCACTGTACAGCACCAGAGACAACAAAAATATGTTTAGCTAACATAAAGTTACTATGCAAATGTTATTTCCCAATGTTACACTAACAAGATCAAGTTTTTGTGCATTTATTTACTGTCCAAACTAAATGTTCAAATCCTTCCCCAACCTTCCCGGATCAAACTGACTAAGAAGATATTAATCCAAAAGTTAACAAAGTTAAGTAAGATTAAGAAATAATAATAAAAATTAAACCAAGCTTAACAACATAAACAGACGTTACTGCGCATGCGCACTTCTGTGACCCCGCTTGAACTTCCAGCACACATTCACAAACAATAAAGCGCCTGTAGATTATTTCTGATAACAATCAAAAGAAACCCAGAAGAATCGTTACTTGGCTAAACTTGTCTCTCTAATATTTTGAATTAAGAATCTGCGATACAAAGATCAACCTCAAGATGTCAGTGTACCGTACGCTTTCTTTAAATGTGACAAAACTCATTCAACAAATTGATAATTAAATCATATTAAATCATATTAACATAAATCAGATACAATACAATTAACCATATTATTTGAAACTGGCCAAACACATATCGGAAGTGAACCCGGGGTCAGGTGGCACGCGTCTGATGAAATGGTCTATATTGATTGAAGCTCAAGGTGAAGCTGATTGGTTGGTTCTTGTCACATGACCTGTGGTGCACCTGCGGCATTCTGAAAAGTTGAAATATTTTCATCACAATGCAAAAAAGGAGTTCGCCTGCGTTGTGACCACCTCCTATTTGAGCGTGGCTGTCGCGAATGTGTGCGTGAAAAATAAACCAGAAGTTAACTGGGGGTCAGGCCAAATTCTCTAATTAGCATAACTGCAACTTTGAGAAAACATTCAAACAACATTTCCTGCTAGCAGTGACACGTCAAACACTTGATTCTACAGGCTAAAATAAAGTGCCAATGAACATATGTTGAGCACACGCACACACAGTGGGCCACCTGCTTCTGTCTGCAATCAATCTGTGAGTCCAGAAGTTTCATTATTTCTTTCAAACCATCATTTAAAGATCAATATTATTCTGTAGATTGTCCGTGTTTTATATGAGATCTTGACTTGGCCCGCTAAAACTGACAAACCAAACACACAAACATTGATGAAACACACAAGATAAGCTCCGCCCACCGTCTTCCTCAGGTATCTCTCACCTCATACATGACCTTCATCCATGTCATCTCCACTTGTCTGTCAAATGTTTGCTTCCACACACATGATGTTCCTCAGTTCCATCACAAACGTCAGTTTCCCTGTGTGTCTCTCTGCTGTCATCCCCTCACAATCTAACTACAAATGCCTCTTTCCTCCGTTTATCCCGGTAAGATACTTACTTTTCAGATAAAGCATATTATGACAAATCGGCTGAACAGGGTGTGTGTGTGTGTGTGCGTGTGTACATGTGTGAGATTTTCATCACATGCGCTTTATAAACACTCATTCTGTCTGTGATCATGAAGAAAACACACAGTTCATTACACATTCACATCCATTTCACCAAGACACAATAAAACAAATCTAAACATCAATATGAAATATTTCAGCTTCTTAAAACGGTGTTTGTGATCTGAAGATGAACATGAGAGATCCTGAAACCCCTCATCATCATATGAAGAACATCTATCACAAACAACTGTCACCATCACTCATTGAAGACTAACCTAACCCTTTAACATCAGAGAGGCCCAAAATGATGCTTGATGAGAAACCCTTCTTTAGAGGGTAAAATGGTAGTAAAATGTTATTATGAGAACCTTTGACTATGGCATTGCTGTAAAGGCTTTACAGGAGTATACAAGTTGTGTGTGTGCGTGTTTGTGTGTGTGCGCGTGCGTGCGTGTTTGTGTGTGTGTGGTGTTTTTTAGGCCCTGCAGATTAAATACTAAGCTTCTTATGTGGTGGACGTGCCCTTAATTTCAGTGTCTGCTGGGTCCTAAAGCCACCTGTTCACTGCGTGTAGGAAAATTCCAGTACAACACAATATAGAGATATTAGAGAAATACATGACACGTGTAACAGAAATCACACTCAAATCACAATGTATATATATATTCATATGTTCTTAAAATATTTAAATACGCTTTACAGTCATATGATTTCTGAGTGATTTCTGGGAGTTTATGAGAGAATGTGTTATAAAGAAGAGCGTGTGTTAAAATACTTTATATTTAAAATAAATAACGCAAGACGTCATAGAAATGCATAAAGTTCACATTTAAGATATAAATGCATAGGCGTCCATCAGGTGTGTGCACATTCTCTCTCTGTGTGTGTGTGTGTGTGTGTGTGTGTGTGTGTGTGTGTGTGTGTGTGTGTGTGTGTGTGTGTGTGTGTGTGTGTGTGTGTGTTTGTGTGTATCCTTCAGGCATAAACATTTTTCCGAAACTCACCAGCGCAGACGTCTGATAATGCTGACATTGCCTGTCGTCATGATAATGATGATGAAGAAGAAGAAGATGATGAAGATTCTTCAGCCGTTGGTGTTTTCTCAGATATTCCTCAGATACAGTTTGATGCTGCAGGTGAAGATATGAAAAGGAGATTTTAAGGGTCGGAATGGAGGCTGTTATATTGTCTGTCTCTCTTTATATCTGCTCAGATAAACCCCTTATAGAGTTTCTGTGGATTTGAAACTACAAGAAATCCGATTCAATTAACAAGCGCAGAGAATCCGCTTTACACACACTGCTCACATCATAATACTGTCATATACTTCAAGCATTACTATATTAATATTGAACAAATGATCTGAACAGTTTTAAAGGAAATAAAATATCAATGAAAAAGAAAAACCTCGGACGGGATTTCAATTGCTTAGACGATTTTTTTGTTTGTTTGTTTTGGACGTGGGAGTCAAACAAACACGCTTCAAATCAAAAAAATTTTTAAATGTTAAAAAATTATCATTCATCATATAATATTAAGTGACTTCAATATCATTTAACTAAATTGAACAAAACAATAATCAATAAACCACAACAAAACCAAAATAATAATAATCAATACTTCGAATAATACTAAATGACTTTCACAAGTAATGTGAATAATTGTTACATACAGAGAGAGAGAGAAAGAGGTGATGGTCCATATGATGGATATTTGTGGGATTTGTTCAACACTGGGTCCTTTTGTTACTTTAATCCCGTTTGACCCCCCCCCCCCACCCCTGTCGCCTCACATTGACTCCAATTATTTCTGTATTTCGCAAGCGATGGCAAATAATGAAATGTGTTTTTCTGTCGTGTGATCCTTTCTGAGAAAAGACTCTTTCTCAAAAAGATTTCCACTTTTCACCACGAAAACGAATAACGAGGTTCATATCTGATCACGTAATGATATATATCTATATAATTAAAGGCCTATATGTTTTATGGGATTTATTAACATATACATTTATATATTTATTTATTAATTTATTAACATAAAAACTCATTTTACAATTTAAACGTCTTCAGAGTCACAGACAAATTGTTTAAACAAAGAAAATGAGATGAGAAAGAAATTCATTGAGATAGAATTTAAGAAATGCACACACACACACACACACGGTTATGTGTTAAAACAATAAAGAGAGATAATTAATTTATGAATTAATACAGTATATATATATATATATATATATAAGCTATAAATGCTTTAACAGACCACCATTAAACTTCTTCAATTACATTCTGAGATGAAGAAATATGCATAAGAGGGTGAGATCTGGAGGGAGTGTGTGTGTGTGTGTGTATTTAATTAGCCTCCTCCTCCTCATCATCATTTTAACTCACTGTACCTCGCGCTCAGACTTCAGACCGGACACACCGGCGCGCACCTGCCGAACGGGAGCGAGCGTCTCATGTCAGAGGAGCATCACAAACAGACACACGAGAAAATAAGTTCACACTGACCGTCAGATTCAAGCACAGAGAGAGAGAGAGAGAGAGAGAGAGAGAGAGAGAGAGAGAGAGAGAGAGAGAGAGAGACAGAGAGTTTATAGTCATGATGTCTTATATGAAACCTCATTACTCTGTGAACGGTTTGACTCTGTCCGGTACCGGGATGGATCTCCTGCACGGTTACCCCAGTAAGTTCATGTTCATCATCGTTTTGATTTCGTTATGAATTTTCTCTTTCATTTATTACCGAACAGTTAAATGTTAAGCGATAAACTTCAGAACATTCACAAAATACGTGTTTTAAACTTAATATAAGTCTTCATGTTTTAACATTTAATCACACGAACATGATGAATTTTTTTTAAAGATTATTAATTCGAATTGTTTATACGAATAATTTCTGTATTCTTTGGTTGAGAGATTCAGTCTCATCCCGTTACTGCGATTCAAATGTTGCACGTGTAGCCTACATTACTCAACCAATATTAAAATATAAAGATCGAATTTTAAATTGTATTTTTTTAATTAGGCCTATTTATTTAAATATGAAAAGAAACAAACCATGACGAGAATAATTGAAAAAAGCTCATTTGCACGTTTCTGGTCTGATTTCGTTTGTTTCACCTCATGACGGAGTTTCTGTGAGTTTATCTGCTGAACGGTTTGATTCTTTTGCCGTTATAATATATATTTGTTTAGTAGGCTAAATAAACGTTTATTAAAATGTTTTATTCCTCACGCGAATACATTTTAGTTCAAGAAAATGACTAAAACAAACAATTCATTTATAGAATCAAAATCATAAATGTGACCTTGTAAATAACGATTATACTTGCGTTACAAGTGAAAGGCGTGCTTTAGACTGTAAACATGTATTAGGCTATTCTTTCATAAACATTTGACCTTCAAAAAACATTTTTCTATGGCATCACTGCGATGAACCTTTAAACAGCACTTTTCATTTGAAGAAAGAATGAAAATTAAGCTGTACAATTGTGTGTGTGTGTGTGTGTGTGTGTGTGTGTGTGTGTGTGTGTGTGTGTGTGTGTTTTCAGACACTCCACGCAAACAGCGGCGCGAGAGGACCACGTTCACGCGCGCGCAGCTTGACATCCTCGAGTCGCTGTTCGCCAAGACGCGATACCCGGACATCTTCATGAGAGAAGAGGTGGCGCTCAAGATCAACCTGCCCGAGTCCAGAGTTCAGGTGAACCCGACACGTGATCAGCTCACTGTTCTTCATAGCACGTTAGCAATACGTCAGTGTTGTGCTCACTGTTTAATGTACTATAGTAAACCAAACTTATATCGTTGAAATAGACCAACCAGTCATTTGTGTTTGTAGCCCAACACACGCCATTATTGCTAAAGTAAAACCAGCACGGATCATGTTCCTGTGAGAATGTTCAATGTGAAAGGGACCGTTCACCCAAAAATGACACTTCTGACCGAATCGTTTGAACTGTCCCTTTAAGATGAACGCCGAACACAAAGGAAGATATTTGGACGAATGAGACCTAATCCTCCATTGACGTTCTTCCAAACATCTTCCTTCGTGTTCAGCAGAACATCCCGAGGGCGAGTACACGATGACAGAATTCGGGTGAACTGCCCCTTTAACTGTGACGTGTGTCGCAGGTGTGGTTCAAGAACCGGCGCGCTAAATGCCGCCAGCAGCAACAGCAGCAGACGAGCGGCCAGAGCAAACCCAGACCCCCGAAGAAGAAGTCCTCGTCACCGGCGAGAGAGCCCAGCGTCAGCGAGGCCAGCGTCAGCACCAACGGACCCTACAGCCCACAGCCCCCGGTCATCGCGGCCAGCAGCGCGAGCGCCACGGTGTCCATCTGGAGCCCGGCGTCCATCTCGCCGCTGTCGGACCCCCTGTGCGTGTCGAGCACCCCCTGCCTCCAGCGCTCGAGCGCGTACCCCATGACGTACACACAGGCCCCGGCCTACAGTCAGGGTTACGCGACCTCGTCCTCGTACTTCACCGGGCTGGACTGCAGCTCGTACCTGTCGCCCATGCACCCGCAGCTGTCCGCGACAGGGGGCGCGCTCAGTCCCATCAGCGCGAGCTCTATGGGCGGGCCGCTCAGTCATTCTCCGGCGTCGCTGACGTCACAGGGTTACGCCGCTGCGTCTCTGGGCTTCGGCGCCGTCGACTGTTTGGACTACAAAGACCAGACGGCGACCTGGAAACTGAACTTCAACGCGGCCGATTGTCTGGACTACAAGGACCAAAACTCGTGGAAGTTCCAGGTCCTGTAGATCAGAGAGACATTAGTCGCGACGAATGTGTAAATTAGTTTTGTGTTTTAACTACTGAAATCTCCTGTGTGCGTGTGCGCGCGTTGTTGCTGAATGTTCACGATTTAGGATTTATTTATTTCTCAATTAGCTGGAAGGTGATTTCAGGGGAATGATTGATGATTTTCTGTCTCTTACTGACTTTCGGAAGCAGAGGAACATTGTTTTGTATTCGTCAATAGGTCTTATAGCTTTGCTACTGTTCCGTATTCATATTAAAGAATCATTCAAAATCTTTATATCTGTGGAAAACAATCGACCGTTTGGTTCAATTGACAAACACTTTGCTTTGTGCATATGGTATTTTACAAGTAATTAAAGAATATGATCTATTTCCAATGAACCAGCGGATGAACATCGGCACGAGACTCCAGTGAGCCCAAGGCATGCTGGGATTGCTGAGACGCCTCTAACATCTGTGTGTGTTGCTGTGAATCATTGTGTAGATCTGGACTCGTTTGTGTTCAACTTTCATGAACTTCCGTCTCTGTTAACTGTTCCTTGACAAAGAAATCTCGTGTGTTTCATGCAAGTCAGCAACACGCAAACGTCCTGTCTGTCTGTCTGTCTGTCTGACAACACTGCCAATAATCATGTTTCTCCAACTCAGGGCTTTTGCTAACAGATTAAGAGATTTTCGACTGTTTATATTTGTAGAAATCACACGTGATGTTTGTCTGGTGTGATGTCTCCTCCTCGTTTCCACTGTGACTTTATGTCTCTTCTTCTAAATAAACAACATTTTCTTTCCATTAATGTTAAACGGATGATAACTCATTTGAAGTCAGATTTGCTCGGAATCATTTGCTTATATTTCACCGCAAAACAACACAGATCGTTCACAAAGAGAATAAACGAGACCATTTTCATTATTCTGACATTAACATCAGTCTAAGGAAGGGAAATCATCTTCTAATGGTCAAAATCTATCGTGAATGTTTTTGCAATATTTCACATTTGTGAGGAAATTTTAAAGCAATTGACACACAGTGATTTGTGTGTAATCTGTGGACGGAGCATATGGTGTGTGTGTGTGTGTGTTCTGTCTCTGAGACTCACGATATAAAATATGATTCATTTCTTTTGCTTTAATCCATACAGACATGCTTCACCCCCCCCCCCCCCACCAGAGATCCTACAATTTCCTTTAATCGATTTCTAATCCCTCTCAACCACGCATGCGCGTTATTTCACACTTAATAAAATAAAAAGACGAATTAAATAGTAAATTAGAAACATTACGCAATTGTAAAAACTCCAGTAGTGGTGTAATAAATCGGTTTCTATAACAGACATATTATCACTTGGATTTTGTTGTAAGAATAAACATTGAGAGAGTTTTTTCTTTGAATGAGTCTGATAAATGACTCAATGTCAATGTGAAATGCACAAATAAAAGAAAATCCTCGTAACAACTTGCACGAGTTACTTTAAATATATATTTCTATATTCAAGTACAATTTAATAACCAGAATAAACTAAATTCTACTGATTAAATAGGCTACATTTAGTTTTTGTTAAAATATCAAGTACATTTTTTGGTGTAAATAAACAAATAAAAAATACGCTGAAGTCAAACTCAGACTTCACGGATCACTTACTTTCATATTGAAATACACAACATAGATGTGAAGTGAGAAGAGACCGCTTGTGCATTAGCACATATACTGCTCAATAAGAGAAATACCAGGTGTTGTGTTTGTTTACACACATTAAAGCAGGAGAAGTGTTGTGTGTACTCTTTCTCTTCTCTTGTGAACAGCTCTGATAATCTGTCCATTCTCTGTGCCTATAATCCAGCCGTGACCTCAATCCAGTGATGTAATGAGTCATGTGACACACTTCTGACTCACTGCATGTGTTTGTCATATTAACTTCATATAAAAACATCAGACTGAGAATAATAAAACACACGTGTGGGGGTATACCAATGTTTTTGGCTCAATGTTAAGGGTTTTTACAGAAAGCCATAGTTACTATAGTATAGTTTTATTAGTTTAGTCAGCTAATGATGTTAATTTTTAGCAATTTTGGTGTGTGCTTTTGTCGTTTTATCATTTTATTTGTTTATTTTTTATGTTGCCATATAATATTATAATTGAAGTGCTTTAAACTTATTTCAGGCTATTTTTAAGGCAACATATCAATGACTTCTATATCAATTTTAATTTTATTTTAATGAACAGAAACGTTTTCAAAATGGTATTTTAAGTAAGATAACCTGTCAGAAAGCTCATCATATCTGAGAGCCGCTGTTAGATCTGATTGAAATAGACAATAATATTTCACAGACTGCTGATATCTGTTCTTTTACAGTAGATGTGTGTTTGTTAGACAGGTAGCACACAGCTTTATTACCTGTTGATTCTGCTGTGATGTCTGAATCAAATCTGCTCTCATGTGAATCTCTACTGTCATTGGTCACTTCACACGTCACTCAAATGTGTCTTCCTGTAGAAACCAGCCGTTTTCAGCACAACACCAAAGTCTGAAGTGTGAGTTTGACCTGTCAGCTCTGTCCTACTGCTCTCTCTCACACACACTGTCTGTCTGTCTGTCTGTCTGTCTGTCGTGTGTGTGTGTGTGTGTCTGTTCTAATCTGTGGCCTCCCTGTCAGCACTTTACAGATACAGACAGATGGATTGGATTGGATGTAAATCCCTCTGTATGACACAAATAGACACACCTTGAAGAAGGTGATAACACACACACACACGGTATATCATAAGGTGAAATAAATACATTTGTGTTGCGATCATAGTAATAAACCCCAATGTAAATAATCAAACTTGCACTGTGTTCTCCCTACAAAGATAAATAAGTAACTTGAATATATATTTTTGTTAAAGGAGTATAATGATTGTTTTGCACAAAATGAGCCTAACCATGTTTCTTACAAAGATTATTTTGTAGACAGGATTTATTTCTCAAGTGTTTAGCCAAAATGCGTCAAAAAGTTTGCTAACAATATTGCAAGAGTTTGAAAGTTCCCAAGATGCATTGCAGCATGTGTTTCTTGTTTGTTTTTCTTTTAAAGATTTGTGTTTTAGTTCTTTCTGACTTAATTTATGCTTAAATATTATTGTTACTTTAAGTTATCTTTTGTGTTCAGAGTTTTTTCAATGAATGATGGTTTTTGATTGTTATCATGTTACAATGTGAATTACAAAACATCAAAACCGGGTTTGAATGAACTCCACACAAACTCTTACTCAGATACTGGATCAATGTTTTGGCCTGTTTGAGGCAGAAAACATGTGAAATTGTAGTAATACTGTCATCATTCATTTAATATCAAATAATATATCACACAGGAATCTGTATGTTTGTTATAAGGTCAGTATTTAATGATATAAAACGTTATTAGTTTATTCTTGTATTTGATAAATTGGTCGTTTGCTGGTTTATACATCAGGTTTGAATTAACATGAGGAAATTGTCAATGTTTTAAATTGACATACACAAACTTCAGGTATGATACTGTAGAATTGTGTTTGGACCGTACATATGTGTTTGTTAACCGGACAAACTATTCCCTGTCAGCGATCGCAACCAGATGACCTTCTATTTCTGCTTCTGTTAAAGCCCTGAAATCAACACAGACACACATGTCAACATGACTTCATGTGAATATGCAGAGAACTGATCATGACTGTTCCTTCTCGATCAGCACCTGAATTTGGTGGTTTCTTTGGTCACGACTCCCACCTCCAGCTCACTGCATTTGATGTCCATGGCAAGAATGGAAGACAGACATGAGATCGCCATCTGGTGGACAGAAGAGACACATTGCACTTTACTGACACATTATGGACTCTTCATTATTAAACACAAAGACTCCACACTGAAAAAACGATTAAGTCCATAAAATATTCTTCATAGAATTATGTTCCTTTATATATCAAAATTTCAAGTAAAAATAACATAACAATCTTGAGAATAAAATCTAGTAATTTTGGTTGTTAAGATTTTAATTGAACAATTTATTAAGTAAATCCAATTCTATTTTATGATGTATGAGCCATTTCAATTGGTAAAATTAAGTTTACTTATTTATTTTAATACATTTTTAGAATCAGTAGAATTTACTTTATTCGCAGAACATTTTACTTTTAAATCTTAGAAACAATTCGCCCGAATATTTTCGTAATTTTTTTCAGTGTAAAAGTCATTCATATTGAGTTTACCCTACAGAACGTTAACAAAACAAGTACTGTAAACACACACACACACCTCTACGGTCCTGTCCAAGGTGAGCTCGGGCTGTTTTTTGAGTTTTTTCTCCAGGTAACTGTTGCCCTCCGTGTGTTTCACCCCAACACACGTCGCCTTGAAGCCACAGAAATACCCGGCAGGGTCACATTTATAGAGCATGGGTCCCCTCTGAGGATCCATAGCGATGAGCATCATACCTGAGAGACAGACGAGAGCACACACACTGAGAATAAACACACTGGTGTGTGTGTGTGTGTGTGTGTGTGGATGATGAACACACTCACAGCAGCCCAGAGGTCTCATCTCTGCGTTCTGTGTGTACACCTGGGAGATGTCCGCTAAGCGCCGACACAACATGTCTGCTGTGATGTCATAACCATACTTATACTTCCACTCAGCAGCTTCCACACGAGCCCGATGAACCTGAGACCGACCGTCCGCTGCACACACAAATATAACCACATCAGTTTGGCCAAATCTACAGAACTGAATCAAACATCTTTTCTCAAAGCTGATCAGAATTTCAAGGCAAAGACTTAGCAAAATGCTCTAAAGCAGGTACAGCTGCAACAACATAAACAAACATTCCTGCGCATGCACGCTTTTGTGGCTCAGACTTAACTTCCAAAAATAATCTGATTATTAATAAATAGTAAATCATTTAGATTATTTCTGATAACAAGCAAAATAAAGAACACATTAATGACATTGGCTGGCAAGTTAAAAGTAAGTCTAGCAGGTATTATTTTGGGTTACCAGTAGAAGAAGTGTTACTTGGCTGAACTTTAATGTGACCCATTCAACAAATTGTTAATTTACTACATATGAAACAATAAAATATTAATATAAACTGTAAAAAAAATTGTTGCTTCAACTTGGTTGCCTTAAAATGTTGAGTTCAATACTTAAGTTCAACTTAATTCATTTCTTGTTGAGTTCACTGATACTTTTAAGTTGAATTAACTTCAAAGTTGAAGGCGACCATTTTTAAGTTGAAGCAATATTTATTTAACAGTGTATATTAATATAAATTGATAAAAATATATATAGTTTGATGATTAGCCACTAGCCAGACGGTTAAACAAACACAGACAGGAAGTTAACTTCAGGCTAGATGTGTGCGTCGGATGAAAGCGTCGAAAGAGCAGCTCTGTCATGTAAAGTGAACATCCTCTGATTCTGTCATAGCACATTTGTCTTGTTTGTTTGTAAATTATTTGTCACTATATATTGTTTTTGTGCTAAAATACAGTTTCTGTAATGAAACCCACATGAACACAACTGTTGGTGTGAAGTCTGTGGAGTGAGCCGTCTAGCTGAATCTCATGACGCTCGGCATCTCTGCTCACTATCTAGTGCTGCTCAACTAACATGAGATGTCTTATAAGAGAACACGATGAGCTCTGATGTTTTATGAGTGCTTACGTGTGCTTCAAAACTGAAAATAACACACACACACACACCGTAATGTCCTGTCATGACACAACCGATGCGAGGAGTCAGTTTGAACATGTTTGTCATCGTCGATGCATCCAGAAGAGTATCCTGCACACAAAGAAAGTGAAAAAAGAGACGATGATCACACACACACACTCAAAACACACGACTCAGCACAAATTAAAAGCATCACAACATCTGCATTGACTGTTTGGACTTCATCTTGCATCTGTGTGTGTGTGTTTGCATGTGTGTGTGTGTATGCGATTTCGCTTGTGTGTGTGGACTTGGTTTGTATATGTTAGTGGGGACTGAATACACACCAGCTCATGGGGACTCGTGTCACTGTGGGGACCATAACTGAGGTCCTCACAGGCACAAAACGATCATTTTTGAAAATCTAAAAATGCTAAAAGTTTTCTAGGATATACAGTTACATTACGCCTATGGACTGTCCCCACGGAGATCATAAACCAGACATGTGTGTGTGTGTGCGCGCGTTACCGGCACTTTCTTCTGTGTGACGAGCACAGCGCAGTCTGATCCTCTGATGCCCACAGATGTCAATCCACTCTGAATGATCGCTTTAAACGCGTATTCTATCACATTAAAACACACACACGGACAACACGACAACAGCATTTATGGGTGAATGTGCACATTTATCAGACGAAAGGAAAACAAAAGAGGAAACAACACACATGCTTCAGGTCACACCTGATGTTAGAGGGGAAATAAAGGTTCATTAAGACCAGATTAATGAATTTATTCCGAATCTTATCCGAGTCTGACCACCAAATATGATCTAACGTTATACTGTGACAGAACACAACAGAAAATACACAATCGATCATATGAACACACGCATTCTGCACACTGTAAAACAACCAGATGATTTATTCTCAAATGATGAAAATTCATCTGAAAACGAACGAATGAATGAGTGTTGAATGTATTAACATCTTACCGACTTGATAGAGTCTTCCCTCAGGAGAGAAGATCGTGATGTGACGATCAAATCCCGCATTTGAACCTCGAGACATCTTCACAACTACACAAACACACACTTGACTGACTCAACACACTAAGTGTGCGCACATTTATGAAGATTCGTCGAGTGAATGTCGAAGGCCGTCGAGTGAGAGTGAATAAGCGCTTTATACTTTTACTTTCTCTTTCACTCCGACACAACACGTCACTCAATGAAGAGGAGGAGACACAGGTGAGTGTGTGTGTGTGTGTCCATTTATTAAACACACAAACAGCTTGATCCATTATTATTATTATTATTATTCATACTGTCTGCTCGTCTATTGCTTACAGTCAAATGAAATATGAAGAGATTCACAAACACAAGATTCACTTCATCTGTTATTGCTGAAAACCCGCGTTGTGTGATAAGTGCAACACAGAGAAAAAGAACACAAGCGTTTCCACACGTGATTGTTCTTTGCAGATTATTATTATTATTATTATAAATCAAACCCTGTGATATTCTCACCGTGATATCAAAAGACTGCGCTTGTGTTCTGACCTCAGATCAGTCTTCATGTGTTTAAACAGTTCACAGCCGATCAGAGCAATGTTTACAGTAACAGTCCAGAGCACAACACAGGTCATTATATACATTATCACACTTATGTTAACGCTCACTGAAGTATTGCATCACAGTATTACAATATTACAATGATTAATGAACATTTCAACTGCGTGGCGTCATGTAATGGGCGTGGCCTGTGAGATGTGTCCAGCGAACAGGTTGAAGGGTGATTTATACTTCTGTGTCATCACGCGTAGGCTACGTGTCGGATTATAACTCTGATTCGTTGCACATGCTTTGCACTAGGAGCCAGTGTGGATGTGAGGAAATGCGGCGCCATTGCAGATTTGTTTTTACCTGAAGGGGTGAGGTTGTAGCAGAATACCATAGAATTGATGCACATCAAGCCTGTGGCATACTTAGTTTTTTAGCGTGTGTGCGACCGTTTGCGTACAGCCGAATGCACAGCCTTGCAAAGTATACTGCTTTTGACTCATTGACGCGTACACACAGGTTTTGACACATGCGAGTCACGACATATGAGTCTACGGGCCAACAGGGGTCAGGTGTTCTTCAACTACCTTGAATCAATGTTCCCAGGACACGGTTGCCACCTGTTGGTTACTGCAAGAAATGGAATTCGCTACCTTGCGTGTACTTTGTACAGTGGTGTTAAAATTCCGGCGGTGTGTGTACTATTCTAATGATGAAATTTGTGCCACGCGCATTATATACTGTACCTTGCGTACCTGTAAAAGGGGAACTATACTCCGGGCTTCAGGCTGCTCGGTAGCCTGAGTCTGCTATGCACAACCTACACCTTAGTTTCAAAGCAGAAGTATAAATAAGCCTTTACTGTGCGTGAGACTGAAGATTGTGTTTCTAATTTTGAAAAGTTTTTGTTATTATAATAAGTAATATTTCTAAGGGGCGGTTTCCCGCACTAGTCACAGACTAACTTAAATAGTGTCTTGATAAGTTAAAAAACAACTGGCACTATCACATCCTAAAATATGTCAGTACCCTTGTTTTGTCTCATAATCTACACCAATAATGTTCCTTTGTAAAAAATGCTTTTAAAAATGACATAGAGCCGGTTTCACAGATGAGGCTTAAGGCTAGTCCCTAAAATGTGTGATCTGTCTTCTTAACTGAATTAAACTTGCCAAGAAATCTCTTAAAATTTTTGTAAAAGCAAATTCATATTCAACTAAGGCCTAGTCCTGGTTTAAGCTAAGCCGTGTTTGTGAAACTGGGTCTTAATATTCTAATTGAACTAAGGTCCTGGCCCGTCCGGTTTGGACGGCAAAATAAGCGCCACGTTTCACATCTAAGACAAAAAGAAATGGTATTTAATGAAAGGTTAGTTGACGTGATTATCATGACTGTGTGTGTGTGTGTAGATTAGTTTATTAACACAGATATAAGAATACACACGTTTGTGTGAGTTTAACCCCTGTGAAGTTCACGAAGTTCTGCTGCCCCCTTTCTCAACTCGACTTCAATCTCCAGCAGCTCCTGATTAAACACACACGTGAGGAAAGCAAATCATTCACGACACGCATTCAGTCTTGAACTGTTGTGTTATTCTGTATGATGAATCATGTCAACTGACCTCATCTTCATCTCCCTCAGTCCGTCTGTCTCTCTCTCCCTCAAACTGGCGCGTGGCTTCATCGCTGGCGTTCTCCATCTCTCTCTTCTGTTGGGTCTGATTCTTGGCTCTACTCATCTTCCTCAGCAGCTCCTGCAGTTCCTCCTGCTTCTGCTCTTTCTCCCGCTCTCTGTTCCAGCTCTGCGTGTCATTCATCTTCACCGCCTCCAGCAGCAGCTTCAGCTCCTCCTTCACCTTCTGCACCTCCATCATCAGCTCCTCCGACTCCATCTTTTCTTCTCCGTCATCCTGCGTCCTGTCGCTTATCCCCAGCAGCTCCTCCAGATCTCTCTCATTCTTCTCTTTCTTCATCACACGCTCATCGTTATCTTCATCATCATCATCATCCTCCCACTCTTCATCTCCGTCAGTGTTCTTCTGTTCAAACCCGTCGTCTCTGTCACGGGTATATTCTTGCTCTCTATTTCTCTCTGGAACAAAATAAACACGTGTGTTGAACTTGACCTGAACACACATCAGTAGGTGCGTGTGTGTGTGTGTGTGTGTGTGTGTGTGTGTGTGTTACTGACGGTGTTCTGCTAGTTCCTGTAACTCTCTCAGCAGACCCTCGTGTCTCTCTTTAGCGTTCAGAACATCATCTGAGGACACATGACATCATCAGGACATATTCACTTGTGAACACAATCCTGAAGCAGTCTGATTACCCCGAGACGAATGACCTCACCTGTCTCCTGTACATCACATCCTGTGTGTGCTCCGCCCGTCTTAGTGGTGACATCATCAGGACCACAGTCCCCTGCAGCCTGCTGTGTACACACACACACACACACACACAGTTAGTTGACAGAGCTTGTAAAGCATCAGTACTATAATCACATTAGAGAGAGAATAGTCATAAAAACGTCTCTGACCTTCACATCCACCAGAGGGAGACATCTCACTAAAGAGAACAACACACAATTAACATCACAAACAAGTGAGTGCGTTTACATGCACAAAATAAACGAATATAAATCAAAAATCTGTTTCACGTGTTTATATGCACAGTAATAAACCTGCTACCTGGAAAACGAGCAGAAGCTTTGTGTTTATCTCTCTTCTCATGTCCGCAGTTCCTTCATATGCAACAATAGTTCTTCATTTTGACGTTTCTACATCAACTGCATTATTCCAGAGCGACTTTAATACGTTATTTTACTATTACTTACTTCCGTTTGGGACTTTACGCAGACATGCGCACATAAACAAAACTGAGATAAACCCGCGTTTACACGACATTACATATATCAGCTTATTTCGCGTATTTGGAGTAAAACTGTTCACGAGAGCGAAGAGAGATTAACATAAAGCTTCTGATCGCTTTCCCGCTGCTTTTTTAATGAGTAAACAGAATATAGACGATGACGTCACTGCACGCGAGAACCCCGGCCGGCGGCTAAAGTCTCAAGCTTGCGTGTAAAACTGCTTTTCAAGATGATTTTTCCGTTTTTATGCGTCATTGACTCTTCAGCTGAAGGGTTTCGAGAGAAAGCATCACTTCCGCGACATCCGGCGATGATGAATGAAACATTTGATTCATCATAAGACTCGAGCGCGCGCGAGATTAACTCTCCTCTCTCACGTCACGAGCTCACATCTGATGACAGGTCCGATTGTTCTTCTGTTCATTATGTGACACGGAACTCATTTAATTCATGTGTGTCGTATGCAGATGTGCGTATCTGTGGACTCACCTTCGGCATGTAATAGTAACACACACAACCCCGCGCAGAAGACGAGTACGCGCATCATACACACACAGACACGCGCGCCCGCGGGAGAAGAGGTGATGAAGACGACGATGATGATGAAGATTTGATCACGTCTGTCACAGGAGACTCAACCTGAAGGGCATGATAAATCCTGCGCGCTCCCGAGCACTGCTAAATCCAGCTCGGCACTGTTGTTGAGATGTGGGCGTGCGCGCGCTTCACGTGTATGACGCTGAACCGCGAGAGATGCGACGCAAAGAAACCACACAAACTGTGTGTTTGGCTAAAATGATCACTTGTGTTTCATTCTGGCAACTACTAACAATATTTCCCCCAAATGTCAAATAATAATTTTGTTTCAATTAGCAGAAAATGAAAAGTGGAGAAACGGATGGAAAGATGCTCTCTATTATTCCAGACCTCAAATACTGATTCCTGCAAAGATCCGAACTTATGTTTTATGTGATGATCTAGATTTTAATGTTCATTTTTCTTGTCGTGCTGTCAGTCTTTCACATTGCTGTTGGATGACTTTATATTATGGATGCACCGATATGTTAATTTCGGCCGATAACCGATGATTCTTCAACATTGGAGGCCCATAACCGATATATTGGCCGATATACAGTACCTACATTTAAAGTAACAATATTCTGTGATTGAAAAATATTTTTTATTTTATTTATTCATTACAGGGACAAGGCATATTAATAAACATTTCTGTCAATATGCCAGAGTCAGGCAAATGGCTATTTTTCACCTGCACTCCCTAAACAGATGGTTAAAGTCACCATAAAAGAGAGTCAAATTATATATTTACATAACAATATACCGATTACAATACATTTAGTAAAAAGGACTATAAGCCAAGACTTACAAAAGAAACACAATAGACCAACAATCTAACAAACATCAGACACACACACACACACACAAAGCAGCAGGGGGCAGAGAAAGCTAATGTTGACAGCTGTTTCTTTAACTGGATCTTAAATGTAATATATGCGTTTAGATTTCTGATGTTTATGGGGGTGAGGTTACACTCAGTAGCAGATAGAACAGAAAAAGCAGTTTGGCCGAATACACTTTTCCTAAAGGGAATGATAGAATATCCCCTCGCTGCACCTCATTCTGCTACGATCTGCTGCTCAAAAGGTTGACAAACTGGTGGAGAAGAGGGGATGATAAACCATGAGTAATTATATAAACGAGACGTAGATTTGAACATTTGACCATGTTTTCCCATTCGAGTTTGTGTTTTTGTAATATTGGACAATGATGAGAAATGCTTGGTTTCTTATCTAGAATATTGATATCACTGTTGAGGTTTGATGTTGTTCAAATTCAAGACACTGGACCGGTCCGGAATGAACCCGATTTGAAATTAAAATGTGGAATGGTTTCTGAATTTTTTTCCACGGCTGTATGTGCCTTTCTGTTTCTTACATTTAGGCATATGGCAGACTTACATTGCATTGCACTATACATATGTTTCTGACTATGGGCTTGAACCCATGACCTTGCAAACGCCGCTCTAACCCCTGATATGTTAAATATGTTAATGAGCATTAACTGATGTCATGTTGTGCATCAATGTTCATCAAAAATAAACTGCACATGCACGATTCCTGATGACACAATACAAACATTTATGAGCAAACAGCAATCCATACGCCAAAATGGTTCCTGCCCTTTGCGATAATAAAACCGTGTTTAATGTATTAAAGCACAAATTAATAAAATGACTTGATATGAAAGCAGCAAATTTACACGGAGAAATGTCAAAACAAATGTAATTTGGTGTGTTTGGATAAGCAAAGCCACCCGCTGGTTAACCATGAAAATGTTGACATTTGACCCTTTTTCGGAGTGTCGGGACTCACCTGAGATGTGATCTACAGCTTTTCAAAAGATGCAAATCATCTTCATTATAACGATCTACATAGGATTCTTACTTTTGAGCTGCTGGTGTTCCGCTAAAGAGAAAACATGTTCACACACATTAAACAAGCACCATTTCCCATCTGACTCCAGAGCAAAACAACACCACATGTATCCAATAAGACACGGAAGATATCAAGACAAGCGCATACCCACCTAACATCTACATCCTGATGGTGGAGCGAGTTCATTCTTTCTAGACGAACATCTCTGCTGCCCATGACAGATTTCTATCAGTCCTTTGAGAAATATCAACATCCACTCAACGTTCAGTGAAAGAAAACAAAGTCACCAAAAACCAGAATAGCAAAACAGGAACAATTTATTATCTCCATATAAGAAGCATGACAAAGATATTAGAAGAATTCAACCAAACAGAGCAACACACACAAGTCCCATCACTCCATATGTCAGTAATAATCATAATAATAGCTCATGCCAAGCGCTGTTCATCTGTGTCTGATCTCGAGCGGTTGGTCCTGCAGTCAGCCTTTACAAAGATTCACAGTCAGAGGTCTCACTGGCCGACAGACAGAACGTGTAACAGTGGACAGATAAGATGAAGATGATGCTGCCACCATAAATCTCTCATTTAAAGCTTCTTGACCCGTCACCCTCATGAATACAGAGGAAGAGGATTTGACCATCCAAGGGTTCCTGACCCCGTATCACTCTCACACATTGAACAACATGATGAACGAAGCAGCACCAGGCTGTTCACACACACACACACATCTTGAGTAAACACACAAACACAGTGAGGTCTCGTGTGCACTGGAGAATTTGGCCTAAACATAATCATGATTTCTCTCATCTTCATTTGATCTTTTTGCATACGTGACCACTCAGCATGAACTTTTTTTCAATTTAAAATTGTTTTGAATATTCACTTCATTGGCTGAGAATAGAAGAAAAACTGAATTCATCTGCAGTTACGATGACAAGAAATGTCTGCGAAGTTGCATAGCGAGATGATCCTGAGTGAACAGATGAATACAACATCAGTCAAGAGCCAAACGTCCCGCTTATATTTCACATCAAAAGCCTCAAGAAAACTCTTGTCGAGATTTTCAGGAAAGAAAACAAAGCCTATTGGTCTGCCTCGGTGTGTCTTACAGCATGAATTGGATTCTTGATCTACTATCAAGGTTCCTTATTACAGTTACAAACAACGGTTGTTTAGAAGAGGGGACTCAATAATGTCACAACACTAAAAACGTTGTTAACCAAGATTAGTCGTAAAGATATGCTTCACTTTCGTCATGAAAATATTTATTTTTGAAGTCAAATATGAGCCGGACATTTCTCGTGCCGTATAAAGTTCAAGCAATAAACTGTGAAGCAACACAAAGTGAATTTGAACAAAAACAAAGAAACGTTTTTCAGTCGATAAAGTTTTACTGGATATAGAGACGCTTCTCGATATCTCTGTGAGACGTAAAGAACAGACAGAGACCTCGAGCGCTCACGCTAACATCATGACACACACACACACACACACATCTGTCTGATGCTGCTGTGAGGTCCGATGGGTCTGTACCATTCTACAAGAACACAAACCCTCATGAATAAACACACGTCTGCCGTTTATAAGCACCGTTGCGATTGGTGGAATCTCTGAAGTGGCCTCTCATGACAGGGAGATGATGAAATGGATTGTGATCGGTGGGTTTCCAGTCAGTCAGTCAGTCAGTACGAGAAGTCGTCTGTCATCGGTGGACATCCCTGTCAGTCATAGAGGAGGGAAGGTTTGAAGGAACGGCATTCGCTGGACGAGCGCAGCTCGATCTCTCTGAAACGACGGCTCCCACAATCCCCCCCACACAGACATCTGCGTATAAAAATCATCTTCATAAAGACTCGTATGATTTTTCTATTCCTGTGTATTTACAAAATCACTGCGCAGCCGTAGTGACGCACGGTAAACATGTTACGTATAAGTGCTAAGACACCTCTTGTACCTCCACGTTATCATGGATAATTATACAGATGTAAGGGTGCAGACGTCCGTCCCAAACACACAGAAGCGCTCATTCATGTGACGTGAGAGTGCATGCAGCAACAGGTGAACACGGCAAGCAGATGTAAAACGTCCATCAGTTTATACGACGGGCTGCTGACGGAGTGATCGTGACTCGGCAGAACAACAGCACCCCTCCTTACAGTTCACACGCCTCCAGCCAATCAGCTGCGAGCTCCTGTCTTCCCGCTCTGCCCTTTGTAATATAATAGTTCTTTTGTATTCCATTTATAATAAACTTAGTACAATAAAGTAGAAAAATATTAGAGCACATATACACAGTTAGTTTGGTGTGGTTTTGTAGTGACTGCTAACGTTTGCTCGCTGTTAGCGTGTGTGTTGGGCTACTGGGGGCTCTGTGAAGACCTCAAGGTTTGGTTTCAAATCGTTGATGTTCGGTCCATTCCATCTGCAAACAGACACAGAGACACAATTGCAAATGGAACAGGATGAAACTGCAAATGATCGTGCTGTGGTTGGTCGTACCTCCTAAAGCATGCTCCGTCATACTGAGGCACAGAGACTCCAGAGTGGGGTTGATCTCCAAATCTGTTCCTGGCACTTGGCATTCTGGGAACAAATATAAAATCAGAAAAGTAGAGAGACTGTGACAGTTTTCAAATTCGTAGTAATACTAAATGAATACTTCAAGAATCAAAACGTCCCCAATTCAGTAGGAGTTATAATACCACGTATCATTTTACTTCCAAGTGGTAGAATGGGAGGGAACGGGGGGCAGGTTTTTTAAGCTACAAAAAGTGCATCCAACAAATCAAAGACCTGCTCGACACTGTGGTCTTAACAAATGTCTTCTGAAGCCAATCCAAGTGTTTTTTTAAGAGAAATATCCATATTGACAGCGCTATTAATGATAATATCTAGATTCCGTTATCCCTTGGCTGCGTGTAACCCAGAGGCTTGTGTTACCGTGACGAACATGGCGTTTTTCGATTTGTTCCAATATGATGCCGTCTCTCCTGCGCAGGAGCTTTCGTCACCATTGTTTACCAGAAAAACGAGGCTCTGGTTAACGCGCAGCCACTTCAAAAGACCTTTGTTAAGACCACGGATGGATGCACTTTTTGGAGCTTCAAAACCCCCTACCCCCTCAATCCAATTCTACCGCTTGGAAGTAAAACGATACGTTATTATAAATCCAACTGCATTATTCTTCAAGAAGAAACCCATATTTCGTTAGGATGCCTTTAGGGCGAGTAAAACATGGAGAAATTGTGTCTCTTGCCTGAAGTATAGCACATGTATGACTTTGGATGGTTATGTGTCAGTACCTTGCTGTTGAAACAGAAGCATGGTGTGTGGAGACGTGTGCACGGGCAGCGAGTGAGTCCTCTGAACAGAACTTCTGCTCTGGCTCGGCATGCTGTTACTGCCGCCCGGATTCCCAAACCACAAATTCTGAAACACAGTTACATTTATATGAATGCATGTAATCTGCATGTGTGTTCCCTGCGATACAGACGTTTGTGCTCTAGTAATTCTGAGACTCTTTACAGAAGACTTGGGGTCTTTTCTTTATTAAGAACATGAAAAACAAAGCATTTATCAAGAGTGCAGCAAAGCTGAGGTTATATCCGACTTAATCTTTCTGGATTCATTGAGAAGAACTCGTCTCTATTGATCCTT